>NW_025208958.1:0-3352 GCF_004010195.1 Chiloscyllium plagiosum | reverse complement strand
TCGCTATACTATAGGAAGGATGTGGAGGCACTGGAACGGGTGCAGAGGAGGTTTACCAGGATGTTGCCTGGTATGGAAGGAAGATCGTATGAGGAAAGACTGAGGCACTTGGGGCTGTTTTCATTAGAGAAAAGAAGGTTTAGGGGTGACTTGATTGAGGTGTACAAGATGATTAGGGGGTTAGATAGGGTTGACAGTGTGAACCTTTTCCCGCTTATGGAGTCGGGTATTACAAGGGGGCATAGCTTTAAATTAAGGGGGGTAGATATAGGACTGAATTTAGGGGTAGGTTCTTCACTCAGCGAGTCGTCAGTTCATGGAATGCCCTGCCAGTAGCAGTGGTGGACTCTCCCTCTTTATGGGCATTTAAGCGGGCATTGGATAGGTATATGGAGGATAGTGGGTTAGTATAGGTTAGATGGGCTTGGATCGGCGCAACATCGAGGGCCAAAGGGCCTGTACTGCGCTGTATTTTTCTATGTTCTATGTTCTATAAATGTCTTGGCGAGTATTTGGCTAACCAGCGACAAATATATTTCATCAGTGTGTCATGCTTCAGATGACCAGGATAAGATGGAATCTGAGATCTCGATACCCTCAGGCATGATTCTAGTATATTTGAATGATATCATCAGCATGTCTCTTCAATACATTCTATTCTGCTCCGCTGTTCTTCCTACTTACTTGCATAAACTTATACTTTCCCAAATTATGTTCTACTTGACTAGTTTAGCCTGATTATATACCCTGCACCATCCTCACCACTTGCCTTTCAAAGTATTATTGTGCTATCCCAAACTTGGCTGAGGTTGTGGTCTGGATTGGTACATGAATAGGAAGGGTTTAGAGGGATACAGGTCGAATGCTGGCAAATGGGAAGACATCAGTTCAGGCTACCTGTTTGGTGCCAACGAGTTGGATTGAAGGGTCTGTATAACTCCGTGACGCTATAAAACATAATTATATTCTGCACCAAGTAAAAAGGCAGAGAGAACACAATTATTCATCCACAGGTATGCACACCTATTGTTATAATAATATATAGTTTCTCATTAATTTTAAAAAGGATATTAAGTTCAATTCAAAGTTAACAATATACCAATGTACAGTTAATTAGTTATTATCAATTCTGTAGACACCTTCAGGTACTTCGATAGAGTTACCATTTACAGAGTATTAGCAATAAAGGTGGGGATCGGGGGCATGCTGTAGCGGTGTCATCACTCGACTATTAATCTCGAAACCCAGGTCATTTCTGGCGTACCTGGGTTTGAATCCCACTAATTGGAATTCAATCTCAATTTAACAAAGTGTCTGGAATTAAGAGATTAACAATGATTGTTTTAGGGAATCATCACTATGGTTCATTTACGCTCTTTTGGGGAGAAACCGTTGTCCTTATCTTGTCTAGCCTATGGGTGACTCCAAATATCTCTGGGAAAGCAGGGATGTGCAAAACATCTCATACAAACCAGTGTCACCCATATCCCAGTGAGGAATATAAAAAAGGATTCGGTTTCCGTCCCCTCGAGCCTGTTCCATCCATCGTGGTTGGTCTGTGGCCTAACTCCAAACACCAGCTTTTCGCCTATATCCCTTTAACATCTTTACATAACAAAAAGGTACCTATCTCAAATTTAACAGGGAAAACAGATCCAAAATCCACTGGTATTGTGGAAGAGAGTTCCAAACATCCAAACTCTTTGTGTCGAGAAATGCTTCCTAATATCTCACCAGTCCTTACTTGGTCTGGACCCAATTCTCAGTCATTGCCTCCCCCCACTTATAGAATCCCCAACCAATAATTTACCTTTATCAACCCTGTCTTTTCATCTGGGTATTGTTGATTCAAGCAAAGTTGGTAGATAGAGTTGATGAGGCATTTTCATCACAATCAGGGCACGTAATCTGGGAGTATAAGGAGGTGGAAAATGTCAACTTCAGTGTACCTAGCTAGTACCAGAAGTCTACAGACAGTGCTTTTGGAATCTAAGGAGGGAACCTGGTCAAACATGCATTGAGTTTGAAAGGATCAAACAAAGTAATTTTGATGGATGGATAACAGCATTGAAAACAGATCAAACATATGATGGTCACTGAGAGACGATTATTTTGGAGAAGTTCAAAATTCGTTCCTGAGGAACTGAGAATGCATGTAGAAGAGCAGATAGTTAAAGACCGCGAGATTAGCAGCTGAAATGGCTGATGATTATGAATTGGTTCATGAATCTAAGATTGGCTTCCAACATCAATTGCAATCTGTGTTGAACAGAAAGTTGGGAAAAGAGAAATCCTTAAGTGATAAGGGAACAGAAGACCTCATTGATGATATAAAAGATAGTTTACCACTGAAGAAAATGGAAATCCCTGAGGGAGAAAGAGAATTAAAACGTCTGGGTGCTTTCATTGTAATTAGGTAGACCACATGAAGTCACAGGATCACTGGATTCGGGAAAAAAGATGTTGGAAAACAAAGTAAGCCAATGAGTTTTGTGCAAGGAGATATCAACTGTCTGTAAGAATAATAGGTGGTAATAGTAGGGATTTTAACTTCCCAAACATGGACTGGGACTGCCATCGTGTTATAGGTTCAGATGGAGAGGAATTTGTTTAGTGTGTACAAGAACTTTTTCTGATTCCGTATGTGGACAAGAGAAGGTGCAAAACCTGACCTGCTTTTGACCTCGGGAGAGGCAGGTGACTGAGGTGTTAGTGAGGGAGCACTTTGGGGCCAGCGATAATAATTCTATTAGATATAAGATAGTGATGGAAAAGGATAGACCAGATCTAAAAGTTGAAGTTTTAAATCGGAGAACGGCCAATTTTGACAGTCTTAGTCAAGATCTTTCAAAAGCTGATTGGGGGCAGATGTTCACAGGTAAAGGGACGGCTGGAAAATAGGAAGTCTTCAGAAATGAAATAATGAGAATCCAGAGAAATTACATTCTTGTTAGTGTGAAAGGAAAGGTTGGAATGTATAGGGAATGATGTATAACTAAAGACATTTCGGAGGTTGATTAAGGAAAAGAAGGAAGCAACGTCAGGTATGGACAGGAGGGATCGAGTGAATCCTTAGAAGAGTGTAAAGGAAGTAGGAGTATACTTAAGAGGAAAATCAGGAGGGCAAAAATGGGACATGAAATAGATTTTTTACAAATACATTAAGGACAAAAGGGTAACTAGGAAGAGAATAGGGCCCCTCAAAGATCAGCAAAGCGGCCTTTGTGTGGATCCGCAGAAAACGGAGGAGATACTAAACGAGTCTTTTGCATCAGTACTTATTGTGGAAAAGGACATGGAAGATATAGAATGTAGGGATGTAGATGGTGACATCTTGAAAATGTCCATATTA
>NW_025208957.1:11115-15653 GCF_004010195.1 Chiloscyllium plagiosum | reverse complement strand
TCACTGTCCACACCCACACTGACCACACCCTCACTGTCCGCACCCTCACTGTCCGCACCCTCACTGTCCACACCCTCACTGTCCGCACCCACACTGGCCATACCCTCACTGTCCGCACCCACACTGGCCATACCCACACTGACCGCTCTCCACATTCCTGGCGATATGTCGTTACGGGGGTTTGATGTTTACTGAATGTTTTTGATGGTTTATGAATGTTTTCTCTCCTTGTAATTTCAGGTTGATTGTGTCAGCTACAGACCGAGGGTCACCACGGCTCATGGGCAGTGCTACACTCACCGTCATTGTCCTCGACCTGAATGACAACAGTCCCACCATCCCACTGCCAAAGCTGGTGCGCGTTCCAGAGAGTGAGTGACCACCCCTCTCTGTACCTCAACACACTCACACTCACACACCTTCACACCTACGCCTTCACATTCACACACTCACACATCTGTACATACACACTCACACACTCAAACCTTCACACTCATGCTCACTCACATATTCACACTCCACACTGACATACTCACTCACACCTTCACACTCACACACACTCACAGCTTCAGGCTAATGCAATCTCACTCATACCTTCGTACTTACACAATCTCTCCCTAAACCTTTGCACCTCCACTATTATTCATTATTTATATAAATGACTTGGATGAGAATTTAGGAGGTATGGTTAGAAAGTTTGCAGATGACACCAAGGTTGGTGGCATAGTCGACAGTGAAGAAGGTTACCTGGAAATACGGCAAGATCTTGATCAACTGGACCAGTGGGCTGAGGAATGGCAGATAGAGTTTAATTTAGATACATGCAAGGTGTCGCATTTTGGTCGGTTAAATCAGGATAGGACTTAAACAGGAGAAAGTGAGGTCTGCAGATGCTGGAGATCAGAGCTCGAAATGTGTTGCTGGAAAAGCGCAGCAGGTCAGGCAGCATCCAAGGAGCAGGAGAATCGACGTTTCGGGCATAAGCCCTTCTTCAGGAATGGGGAAAGTTTGTCCAGCAGGCTAAGATAAAAGGTAGGGAAGAGGGACTTGGGGGAGGGGCGTCGGAAATGTGATAGGTGGAAAGAGGTCAAGGTGAGGGCCTCCGCGATCGCCGCCCAGACAACCGCCTCCGCGATCACCATGAAGACAATCGCCGGCAGATTCGCGACCTCTGCGGCTATGGGGAACAACTCTGTCTCGCCGCAGCTCGGTCGCCGCAGCCACCTCCGCCCCCACTGACGTCACCAACCCACACGCCCACAACGCCGCATGTTAGGACTTAGACAGTCAATGAAAGGACCATGGGAAGTGTTATAGAAAAAAAGGAGATCTAGGGTACAGGTTCATAGCTACTTGAAAGTGGAGTCACAGGTAGACAGGGTGGTGAAGAAGGCTTTTGGCATGCTTGCTTTCATCAGTCAGAACATTGAGTACAGGAGTTGGGGCGTTTTGTTACAGCTGTACAAGATGTTGGTAAGGTCACCTTTGGGGTACTGCATGCAATTCTAGTCACCCTACTATCAATAGGATAATATTAAACTAGAAAGAAGCAGAAAAGATTGACGAGGATGCTACCTGAATTGGAAGGTTGGAGTTATAAGGAGAGGTTGGACAGGCTGGGGCTTTTTTCCATGAAGTGTACAAGACTGAGGGGTGACCTTACAGAGGTTTACAAAATCATGAGAAGCATAGATAAGGCGGATAGTGAATAGCTTTCCCCAGGGTAGGGGAGTCTAAAACTAGAGGGCATAGGTTTAAGATGAGAGGGGAGAGATCCAAGAGGGCATTTTTTTCACACAGAGGGTGTTGAGTGCCTGGAACGGGTTGCCTGAGGTGGTGAGTACAATGTTGTTATTTAAGAAACATTCAGACAGGTACGTGGATGGATAGGCATGGAGAAATAGGGACCCAACAGGAGCAAATAGGACGAGTTTATTGTGGAAACTGGGCACATGGGCAGGTTGGGCCAAAGGGCCTGTTTCCATGCTGTAGACCTCAATGACTCTATGATTCATACATCCTCACTCACACTGACACTTTCACACCTACACACTCTCAATCACATTTATGCACCCTCACTGACACCTTCACATTTACTCATTCTCACGCTAACGTACACCTACAACCTTCACATTGACACTCACATTTTCACCCTGAGATTCAGTTGAAACAAACCTTGCTGACCAGATTATTCTTGAAAGAATGAAAGGATAAAGTATAGAATGTCCCATGGGTTTCTCATTCTGATGTTCTGGCACCGTTGTCTCTGGAGTCTTGTCAGACACAGCATGCTCAGGAGATACAATATCAGTAAGTGTAGAATTAGATTCCCTACAGTGTGGAAACAGACCCTTCGGCCCAACAACTCCACACTGACCCTTCAAAGGGTCACCCATCTAGCCGCATTCCCCTACCCTATTATTATACATTTACCCCTGACTAATGCACCTAATCTACACATCCCTGTGGGGCAATTTAGCATGGCCAATTGACCTAACCTACACATATTTGGACTGTGGGAGGAAGAATGTACAAACTCCTCACTGACGGTCACCCAAGGCTGGAATCAAACCCGGGTCCCTGGCGCTGTGAGGCGGCAGTGCTAACCACTGAGCCACCATGCCGTTGTTACCAACGTTTCGTGAATTGGTCACACCGCAGGTTAGAATTGCTAAGGGAGAAAAGGATTGGGTGACCAAAAGGTAGAGAAAGAGCAGGAAGGCAGTGTAGGTGTTCCCTTCTGGTCATCTCCCTCCAAAACAGGTATACCATTTTGGATACTGTTGGGGGAGATGGCTCACCAGGGGAAGGCAGGAGTAATCAGGTTTATGGCACCGTGGCTGCTCTGCTGTACAGAAGGGCTGGAAAAAGAGTGGAAGGGCTATAGTCATAGGGATTCAATTGTAAGGGGAGTAGATAGGCAGTACTGTGATCGAAAACGAGACTCCCAGATGGTATGTTGCCTCCCAGGTGCACGGGGAGGGATGTCTCAGGTCAACTGCAGAAAATTCTCAAGGGGGAGGGTTAACAGCCAATTGTTGTGGTGCATAGAGGCACCAATGATGTAGGTATAAAATGGGATGAGGTCCTCCACAAAGAATTTAGGGAGTTAGGAACCAAGTTAAAATGCAGGACCTCAGAAGTTGTAATCTCAAGATTGCTACCAGTGCTACATGCTAGTCAGAGTAGGAATGATAGAATAAGCAGGATGAATACTAGCTTGAGATATGGTGCAGGAGGGAGGGATTCTGATTTTTGGAACATCGGGACTGGTTCTGGGGGAGGTGGGACTATTACAAATTAGCTTGTCTACATCTGGGACAGACTGGAACCAATGTCCTTGGGGATGCTTTTGCTAACGGTGTTGGGGAGGATTTTAACTAATGTGGAGGATGAATACTAGCTTGAGAGATGGTGCAGGAGGGAGGGATTCTGATTTTTGGAACATCGGGACTGGTTCTGGGGGAGGTGGGACTATTACAAATTAGCTTATCTACACCTGGGACAGACTGGAACCAATGTCCTTGGGGGTGCTTTTGCTAACAGTGTTGGGGAGGATTTTAACTAATGTGGCAGGGGATGGGAACCAAATGAGGATGTTAGTGGACAGGAAGGAGGTAGTAACTAAAATAGTACAGCACAATTCAGGCCTTTCAGCCCTTGATGTGGTGCTAACATTTTATCCTACTCTAAGGTCAACTACATACCCTTCATTTTACTATCATCCTTGTGCCTATCCAAGAGTTGCATAAATGTCCCTAATATATCTGACTCTACTCCCACTGCTGGCAGTGCATTCCACACATGCACCACTCTCAGTGTAAAGAACCTGCCTCTGACATCTCCCCTAAATCTTCTTCCAATCACCTTAAAATTATTCCCCCTTGTGATAGATATTTCCACCCTGGGAAAAACTCTCTGGCTATCCCCTCTATCAATGCCTCTCATCATCTTGTACACCTCTCATCCTTATTTGCTCCAATGAGAACATAGAACATTACAGCGCAGTACAGGCCCTTCGGCCCTCGATGTTGCGCCGACCTATCATACCAATCTGAAGCCCATCTAACCTACACTATTCCATGTACGTCCATATGCCTGTCCAATGACGAATTAAATGTACTTAAAGTTGGCGAATCTACTACCATCGCACGCAAAGCATTCTATACCCGTACTACTCTCTGAGTAAAGAAACTACCTCTGACATCTGTCCTATATCTATCACCCCTCAATTTAAAGCTATGCCCCCTCGTGCTCGGTGTCACCATATTTGGAGAAAGGCTCTCCCTGTCCACCCTATCGAACCCTCTGATTATCTTATATGTCTCTATTAAGTCACCTCTCAACCTTCTTCTCTCCAACGAAAATATCCTCAAGTCCCTCAGCCTTTCCTCATAAGACCTTCCCTCCATTCCAGGCAACATCCTAGTAAATCTCCTCTGAACCCTTTCCAAAGCTTCCACATCCTTCCTATAATGCGGTGACCAGAACTGTACACAATACACCAAGTGCAGCCGCACCAGAGTTTTGTACAGCTG
>NW_025208957.1:10912-11082 GCF_004010195.1 Chiloscyllium plagiosum | reverse complement strand
CTCATGGTTCCGGAACTTGATCCCTCTATTAATAAAAGCTAAAACACTGTATGCCTTCTTAACCATCCTGTCAACCTGGGTGGCAACTTTCAAGGATCTGTGTACCTGGACACCGAGATCTCTCTGCTCATCTACACTACCAAGAATCTTACCATTAGCCCAGTACTTTG
>NW_025208957.1:5906-9763 GCF_004010195.1 Chiloscyllium plagiosum | reverse complement strand
CAGAGTGCAGTGGAGGCCAGGATGCTAAATGTCTTCAAGGCAGAGATTGATAAATTCTTGATGTCACAAGGAATTAAGGGCTACGGGGAGAATGCGGGTAAGTGGAGTTGAAATGCCCATCAGCCATGATTGAATGGCGGAGTGGACTCGATGGGCCAAATGGCCTTACTTCCGCTCCTATGTCTTATGGTCTTATGGTCTAACTCTCATGCACCCTAACTGAGCCTTCATGTCTCATCCTAATATAAGCCTTGTTCTTCCTCTTGACAGGAGATTGAAATTCTTTAGTAAACCGTGCCTCCCTCACTTGACCACTTCCTCCCTGCCTGACAAGCACATACTTATCAAGGACACGTAGTCGCTGTTCCTTAAATAAGCTCCAGATTTCAATTGTGCCCATGCCTGTAGTCTCCTTTCCCATCCTATTCATTCTAAATCTTGTCTAATCACATCATAATTGCCATAACCCCAGGACTAACTCTTGCCCTGCAGTATATACCTATCCCTTTCCATCATTAAAGTAAACATAACTGAATTGTGGTCACTATCACCAAAGTGCTCACCTACCTTCAAATTTAACACCTGGCTGGGTTCATCACCCAGCACCAAACCCAATGTAACCTCGCTCCTGGTTGGCCTGTCTCAGGAAACCCTCCAGCACACATTGGACAAAAACTGACCCATCTAAAGTACTCAAAGTATAGTATTTCCAGTCAATATTTCGAAAGCTAAAGACCCACGTAACAATTACCCTGTTACTCTCGCTCCTATCCAGAATCACGTTTGCTATCCTTTCCTCTACATCTCTGGAACTATTCGGAGGCCTATACAAAACTCCCAACAGGGTGACCTTTCCTTTCCTGTTTCTAACCTCAGCCCATACTACCTCAGTTGACGAATCCCCAAACATCCTTTCTGCAACTGTAATACTGTCCTTGACCAACAAGGCCACACCTTCTCCTCTTTTACCGTCTTCTCTGTTCTTACTGAAACATCTAAATGGAACCTGCAACAGCCATTCCTGTCCCTGCTCTATCCATGTCTCCGAAATGGCCACAACATCGAAGTCCCAGGTACCAACCCATGCTGCAAGTTCATCCACCTTATTCCGGATGCTCCTGGTGTTGAAGTAGACACACTTCAAACCAACTTCTTGCTTGCCAGTGCCATCTTGCGTCCCTGAAACTTGATTTTGGACCTCCCTACTCTCAACCTAGCTCCCTCAATCTTTCTTCATAAGGCATGCCCTCCAGTCCAGGCAGCATCCTGGTAAATCTCCTCTGCACCCTCATCCACATCCTTCCTATAATGTGAGTGAGTGCTGCTCCTATTGGTCATGGCTGACCATGGGTTGCATCCTCGTTGTTTGAGCTTTCTGCTTCCCTGAGGCAATATTGTTTGTGACTGAAGAGACCAATGCTGGAGTGACAGTCCCAGTCACAGAGGTCACATCTGTATGTGGTCATTGATCTGCTCGAGCTGCTGCACTCCTTCCTTGGCACCCGCTTGTCTACTGCAGTGCTCCTCAGCTTCTTTTCCCCTGTGTTGAGGTGTTGGTTCAGAGTGCTTCTCCATCTTGTGTGGTCAGCTGCAGGCCTTTCCCAGGACTCTAACGATATCAAATGCCTCATGTCCCTCATGCAGACATCCTTGTAGCATATCTGAGGACGCCCAGTGGGTCTCTTCCAAGATGAGAGCTCTCCATGGAGGATATCCTTTGGGATGCAGCCATCCTCCATGCAGTGGATGTGGCCCAGCCAGCACAGTCTCCGCTGCCTGAGCAGAGTGTACATTCTGGGAAGGCCAGTGCAAGATAGGACAGCTGTGTTGGATACTCTGTCTTTCCAGGATATGCCTCAAGTGGAAATTGTTTAGTCTTCTCTCCTATCTGGTATATGTAGTCCACGTTTCACTGCCGTACAGCAGTGTGCCTATGATGCAGGTGTTGCAGACTGACATTTTTGTCTTCACTGTCAGCTTGGGGTTTGTCCATACTCAAGTCGTGAGGCGAGCAAGAGTTGAGGCTGCTTTCCCAGTCCTACTGTCGATCTTCCTGTAATGAGGCGACCAGAACTGAACACAATATTCCAAGTGTGGTCTAACCAGGGCTTTACAGAGCTACAGCATTACCTTGCGGCTCTAAAACTCAATCCCCTGCTAATGAAATCCAACACAGTATACGCGTCTTAACAACCCTATCAACCTGGCTGGCAACTTTGAGAGATGTATGGACATGGACACCGAGATCCCTCTGTTCCTCCACACTGCCAAGATTCCTGCCTTTAACCCTGTATTTTGTATTCAAATTCGACCTTCCAAAGTGAATTTTTTCACAGTTATTCAAGTTGAACTCCATCTGCCATTTCAGGCTCATGCCCAAAACGTCGATTCTCCTGCTCCTTGGATGCTGCCTGACCTGCTGCGCTTTTCCAGCAACACATTTTCAGCTCTGGTCTCCAGCATCTGCAGTCCTCACTTTCTCCTAATGTCCCACTACAACCTACAACAACCCTCCACCACTATCCACAACTCCACCGACCTTCATGTCATCGGCAAATGTACTAACCCACCCTTCCACTTCCTCATCCAAGCCATTTATAAAAATCACAAAGGGCAGAGGTCCCAGAATAGATCCCCGTGGAACACAACTGGTCACCGAGCTCCAGGCTGAATACTTTCCATCTGCTACCACCCTCTGTCTTCTATGGGCCAGCCAAGTCAGTATCCAAATAGTCAGGTTTCCCTCTATCCCATGCCTCTGTACTTTCTGAATGAGACCACCATGGGGAACTTTATCAAATGCCTTGCTAAAATTCATATACACCACATCCACTGCTGTACCATCATCAATGTGTTTTGTCACATCCTCGAAGAATTCAATAAGGTTCATGAGGCTTGACCTGCCCCTCACAAAGCCATGCTGACTATCTCTAATTAAGCTATGCTTTTCCAAATAATCATAAATCCTGTCTCTCAGAATCCTCTCCAATACTTTGCCCACCACTGACAAAAAACTGACTGGTCTGCAATTCCCGAGATTATCCCTATTCCCTTTCTTGAACAAGGAAATAACACTTTCCATCCTCCAATCATCTGGCACTACTCCAGTGGAGAGTGAGGACACCAAGATCATTGTCAAAGCCACAGCAATCTCTTCCCTCGCTTCCTGTAGCGACCTTGGGTATATCCTGTCAGGCCCATGGGATTTACCTATCCTTATGTTTTTCAAAATTTTCAACGGATTCTCCTTCTTAACATCAACCTGCTCAAGCAGATATCTGTCTGTTTCATGCTGTCCTCAGAAACGTCAAGGTCCCTCTCAGTAGCGAATTCTGAAGCAAATTAAGGACCTCCCCTATTTCCTCCGACTCCAGCTGCAAGTTCCCTCCACTATCCCTGATTGGTCATACTCTCACTCTGACCATCCTCTTGTTCCTCATGTAAGTGTAGAACGCCTTAGGGTTCTCCTTAATCCCACCCGCTAAAGCTTTTCCATGCCCCCTCCCCGCTCTCCTAAGTCCATTCTTCAGTTCCTTCCTGGCTGCCTTGTAACCCTCTAGAGCCCTGTCTGATCCTTGCCTCCTCAACCTTAAGTCAGCTTCCTTCTTCCTCTTGACTAGATGTTCCACATCTCTTGTTACCCAAAGGTTCCTTCACCTACCATCCCTTCCTTGTCTCAGTGGGACAAACCTGGCCAGCAATATCAGCAAGTGCTTCCTGAACAACCTCCACATTTCTGTCGTGCATTTCCCTGAGAACATCTCTTTCCAATCTAGGCTCCCAGTTCTTGCCTAAGAGCATCGTAATTCCCTCTTCCCCAATTAAATGCTTTCCCAAATGGAGGGATTGCAGAGCTA
>NW_025208957.1:3221-5100 GCF_004010195.1 Chiloscyllium plagiosum | reverse complement strand
CCCCTAACATCAGTCCGATATCTAGCCCCCCTTAATTTAAAGCTATGCCCTCTTGTAATACCCGACTCCATACGCGGGAAAAGATTCATACTGTCGTCCCTATCTAACCCCCTAATCATCTTGTACACCTCAATCAAGTCACCCCTAAACCTTCTTTTCTCTAGTGAAAACAGCCCCAAGTGCCTCAGTCTTTCCTCATACGATTTTCCTTCCATACCAGGCAACATCCTGGTAAACCTCCTCTGCACCTGTTCCAGTGCCTCCACATCCTTCCTATAGTATGGCGACCAATATTCCAGATGCGGCCGCACCAGAGTCTTATACAACAGCAACATGACCTCAGGACTCCGGAACTCAATTCCTCTACCAATAAAAGCCAGTATGCCATATGCCTTCCTCACCGCACTATTTACCTGGGTGGCAACTTTCAGAGATCTGTGTACATGGACATCAAGATCCCTCTGCCCATCCACACTATCAAGTATCCGACCATTAGCCCAGTACCCCATCTTTTTGTTACTCTTACCAAAGTGAATCACCTCACACTTAGCTACATTGAGTCCTTTAGCCACGTCCTCACCTGTTGTCCATTTTTAAAACAAACAGAATTTAACCAGGAAATTATAGAATAGAATGGAGTTTTCTTTGGGATTTCTCTCCATGTCCTATGGTGACTCGTTTCCCACAGTCTGTGAAATTAAGAGAATCCAAAACACCATTATCAATATCTCAACTCACAATCGATTCTTTATTGAATTTAAATTCCATAATTGGCCATGGCAGGGTTCGAACCTGGTTCCCCAGAACATTCAACAAATAAACAAAGAACTGCAAATGCTGGAAATCAGAAACAAGCCCAGAGAGTGTTGGAGAAACTCAGCAAGTCTGGAAACATCTATGGAGAGAAAGCAGAGTTTATGTTTCCGGTCACTAGACCCAGAATATTAACTCTGTTTCTCTCTCCCCACAGATGCTGCCAGACCTGCTGAGTTTCTCCAGCACTCTCTGTGTTTGTTTTCAATCTGGTTTATAGATGAGTTTGTGTCAATGAGTTTCATAGCAAAGCAATGGATAGAACATTCCAGGCTGACACATGGCCATGTTTGATATCTCCAGCTCTGCACCCATGACAATTACCCTTCAGACTCGAAGCTGAAAGCTAGAACATAGAACATAGAACAATACAACACAGAACAGGCCCTTCGGCCCACGATGTTGTGCCGAACATTTGTCCTAGCTTAAGCACCTATCCATATACCTATCCAATTGCCGCTTAAAGGTCATCAATGATTCTGACTCTACCACTCCCACAGGCAGCGCATTCCATGCCCCCACCACTCTCTGGGTAAAGAACCTACCCCTGACATCCCCGCTATACCTTCCACCCTTCACCTTAAATTTATGTTCCCTTGTAACACTCTGATGTACCCGGGGAAAAAGTCTCTGAATGTCTACTCTATCTATTCCCCTGATCATCTTATAAACCTCAATCAAGTCACCCCTCATCCTTCGCCGTTCCAATGAGAAAAGGCCTAGCACTCTCAACCTATCCTCGTACGACCTATTCTCCATTCCAGGCAACATCCTGGTAAATCTCCTCTGCACCCTCTCTAAAGCTTCCACACCTGCACCAGAACTGCACACAGTACTCCAAATGTGGCCTAACCAAAGTCCTGTACAGCTGCAATATCACTTCATGACTCTTGAATTCAATCCCTCTGCTAATGAACGCTAATACACCATAGGCCTTCTTACAAGCTCTATCCACCTGAGTGGCAACTTTCAAAGACCTATGAACATAGACCCCAAGATCCCTCTGCACCTCCACCTTACTAAGAACTCTACCGTTAACCCTGTATTCCGCATTCTTATTTGCCCT
>NW_025208957.1:0-2675 GCF_004010195.1 Chiloscyllium plagiosum | reverse complement strand
CACACACTCATGGACACACACACACACTCTCTCTCACACACACTCATGGACACACACACACACACTCTCTCTCACACACTCATGCACACATAGACACACACTCTCACTCACACACATGCAAATGCACACTACAGACACACACACAGTCTCTCTTGCTCTCTCACACACAGTCTCTCTGACACAATCATGTACACAGTCTCTCTCACACACACAAACACAGTCTCACACATGCACACACACAACTCACACACACATACAGGCATACACAGACACAGTCTCACACACAGACACAGTTTGTCTCTCATACACAGTCTCTCACACAGTTACATGCACACAGACACACATACTCACACACACACTCACGTACACACACAGTCACACACACAGTCTCACACACAGTCTCACACACACATAGACACAGTCTCACATACTTACATAAACATGTGGAATGTACAGGAACGGAGACTGAGACACGCATTTGTAAGTTTAATAATTGAGTTTGACTTTCTGTGCGACCTTTCTATGTGTGTTGTTCTGAATTGTCCATGTTTCTGTCTTACCAGGTAACAATGTCAGAGTTTGCAAGTTCCGGGAGCAGCATAGTTACTGTGACAGCCACTGACCGTGATCCTGGTGAAAATGGGGAAATCATGTACAGCCTGAAATCCCCAAAAACTGGAGGATTTTCCATTGACCCTCACAATGGTGAGTGCTACTCCCTCCCACCCCCCCCCCCCCCCCCACCCCCAGAGGGTCAAGAGGAGGGGAGGGGGTGTGTCTCTCCACAGGGTAGTGTGTGTCTGATGTCAGAGTGGGTGAAGTCTGAGGCTCGGGGTGAGGAGTCGGGGGGAGTTAGGGAGCGGGGGGTTTTGGGGAAGAGGTTGGGAGCAGTTTGTGTTGTGACAAAAGCTGGGTGTGTGAGTGGGGAATGGACGATGGGGTAGTCTTGTGTGGTTACTTGTTTGTTTCCTCTGTTTTAGGGACTCTGTTTACTGTGAGGGATGTGGATCTGAGGCTGGCTGAACCTTTGGACCTGGTGATTGAAGCACGAGACTGCGGCTCCCCACCTCTCTCTTCTTTTACCACGGTTCAGATCCAGGTGCTGGACATCAATGACCACTCTCCATCCTTCACTCAGCCCGAGTACAAGGCTCAGGTACTGGAGGACCTGCCTCCAGGAAGCACCATCCTGACCCTGGAGGCTATTGACTTGGATTACTCCTGGGATAACAGTGGCCTTGATTACAGCATTATCAGTGGGGACACAGGTAATGTGTTCCAGCTGCAGAGCCAACTGCAGGTTATAGACGGTCACTTTAGGACGACTGCCTCTCTCATACTGCTCGACACTTTGGATTTTGAAACTGTCACCAAGTACAATTTAACCATCGCATCATTGGATTATGGAGTCCCTCAGCGCAGTGCACTCGCCTCTGCCGTCATTACAGTACAGGATGTCAATGATAATGCTCCTGTCTTTAACCGTACTCAATACAAAGTGACTGTGAGTGAGGATGTTGCTGTAGGGACTGAGATTGTCCGAGTGGCAGCTCATGACCTTGATTCTGGGGGTGACTCTGTGCTGCGATACAGTATCAGCTCAGGTGATGAAGATACGCAGTTCGAGGTGGGTGAGAGAACAGGGATTGTCAAATTACGTAAAGCCCTTGATCGTGAGGCACGGTCTCGGCACACAATCATCATCCAGGTGACCGATGGCCAGGCCCCTCAGGCTAACTTTGCCCTGGTCCCACTGACAGTGGAACTAAAGGATGTGAATGACAACCAACCCTTCTTCCCAATGCAAACACTGAGTGCTAACATCCGCGAGAATTTGCCAGCTCATTCGCTCGTGGCCAAAGTCCGTGCCATCGACTTTGACTGTGGAAGATTTGGTGAGTTACAATACTCGATCATCAGCCAGCCCATCTCCATGACAGGCTTTGGGAAAGACAAAGAAATGTTTGACATTAACCAGCTGAGCGGAGAGCTTCACACAAAACTCTCATTTGATTTTGAGAAGTTGAACTCCTTTCAGGTTGTGGTGAAGGCAGTGGATTCTGGGAACTCCTCAGCCACTGTCACTGTCCAGGTCCATGTGACTGGGGAGGATGAGTACGATCCCATTTTTGTCAACCCCGTGTATAACTTTGTTGTCCCAGAGAACGCAAAGAAGGGCCAGAGCATTGGGCAAGTGATAGCCACGGATGAGGATGGAGGTCTCGATGGGATTGTCCTGTACTCACTGTTAACCCCATCACAGTACTTTGAGGTGAACAAAACTACAGGTGACATCATCCTCAAGATGGACAATCAGAGACACCAAGGCAAACGATCAAAGAGAGAAACTCGGACAATGACCCTCAACATCCAGGCCAAGAGCCCACTGGTATCCTCCAGATTCTCCAGCACCAAGGCACATATTGACATCACTCAGACCTCGTTTGGATTAACAACTGAGCTCAATTGGTTGCTGATAGTTGCCTTGGCAGCGTCACTGGGAATTGGGGGGATTCTTGCCATCATCGGCTTGGCCCTGGTGATCATCCGAGCCAGGAGGAGAAGGAAGAACCAAGAGGCAAGCAGCGGCTCACAGCTCGACAACATTCCGGAACCCACCTTCCAGAAACTGGGAACTGAGGATGCCACTTTACCATCCAGTGACCGTATCTACC
>NW_025208956.1:14863-15652 GCF_004010195.1 Chiloscyllium plagiosum | reverse complement strand
CTTTGGACTGTGGGAGGAAACCAGAGCACCTGGAGGAAACCCATGCAGACAGAGGGAGAACATGCAGGTTGCACACAGACAGACTCCCCAGGTGGAATCAAACATGGAGTCCAGGCACCAGAAGGGAAATAGTATCAGAAATAATTGCCAAGAAATCAAATGCAATCATTTCTACTCTTCTTTAAAACAGCGCCATAGAGATCCAAATCAAAACTTCCCTACAGTCTGGAAGTGAACCATTCAGGTCATCCAGACCACACCAACTCTCCAAAAGGTATCCCATCCAGATCCACCCATTTCCCATGGATTGCTCATCTTTGGACTGTGAATGGAAACACCTTCCTGACACAGGGAGAGTTGTGCAAACTCCATACAGTGCCAGGGATCTGAGCAATGGAATCAAACCCAGGTCCCTGGCGCTGCGAGGCAGCAGTGCTAATCACGAATGCCACCATCCTGCTGTCATATGCACCTGAAAGAGCAGACATGGCTTTTGTTTAATATGTCATGCAACAGACAGCACCATTGCAATTCACAGTCACTCACCCCCGATTCTAGTTCACAGTCACTCACCCCTGATTCCAGTTCACAATCAGTCACCCCCTCCCGAATCCATTCCAGTTCACAATTGCTCGCCCCCAATTCCGATTCACAGTCACTCACCCCCGATTCCAATTCACAATCAGTCACCCCCTCCCGAATCCATTCCAGTTCACAATTGCTCGCCCCCAATTCCGATTCACAGTCACTCACCCCCGATTCCAATTCACAATCAGTCACCCCCTCCCG
>NW_025208956.1:0-13290 GCF_004010195.1 Chiloscyllium plagiosum | reverse complement strand
TTCCCGACCTCTCCGCCCCCACCCCAATCTGTCCTATCACCCTCACCTTGACCTTTTTCCACCTATCACTTTTCCGACGCCCCTCCCCCAAGTCCCTCCTCCCTATCTTTTATCTTAGCCTGCTGGGCAAACTTTCCTCATTCCTGAAGAAGGGCTAATGCCCGAAACGTCGATTCTCCTGTTCCCTAGATGCTGCCTGACCTGCTGCGCTTCTCCAGCAACACATTTCCATCTGTGAAAATAATAACCAATGCACAATAATTCACTGGAGAATCTGTGTATTTCTTTCCAGTTAGAATATCGTCTTATTGTATTGGTATTTCAAGTTGGCCTCACTTGCTGCAAATTTATTTTTTAAATTTCCTTTCACTTTGTCAGTTTCTTCCATCAATATGTTACTATTCAGAAGTTTAAACTGCATTTGTGAAAACGTCAGATAATTCTTCATAACCCAGAACTTTGATACTTTGCAAAAAAATGTTGTTCAAACAGAAATCGGGAAACCACCACTCTGATGTGCTGGAATATCATTTCATTCCATACCAATTGGCCGTGTGGAATTAGTAACCATGTTTTGTACACTTAAGTTACTTGGTCACTAACACCAAAGGCCACAGAAATTAATGATTGATCTCGCTCCTGAAACATTTATTTGAAGTTCACTTGAATGAAACGCTGCTGCAATATAGCCCTTTACAGATTCCCCAGTGTGGAAACAGTCTATTGACACAACAAGTTCACACGGATCCACCGAAGAGTGACCCACCCAGACCCATTTACCTACGCTGTTACTGTTGATTTACCACTAACTTTTGCACCTCACCCGCACATTATTAAACACTATGGCTAATTCAGCTTACATGCACATCTCTGGATTGTGAGAGGAAACGCAGGTACACAGCCGAGAATATTTCTTTGTCTTCTTTTTCACACATGGAATACCCACGCTGTGGATAAAGGACATTGGACCAATAAGTCCTTACTGACCCTGCGAAAGGCATCCAATTACCTTGCACTACTCCACACTATTGCAGCGAAATTACACATCACTGAACGCTACGGACAGCTTCGCTTGGCCAATTCACTTGCCGTGCACGTCTTTGGAATTTGGTAGGAAAAGCGCCCGAACATGGCAAGAACTTTTGAACTCCAAACAGGCAGTCAAACCCTAGGCGACAACTGAACCACATTCCGAGGGATGAGAAGCAGCAGTGCTCACCACTGAGCCACCGGACCACTGAGCTTTCTTTGCATTAAATTGTAAGCACACGTGTTGTAAGTGTGGTAGCAGTATAGATTTCATAATCACAATGTCTTTAACGACACCGACATTAATTCAAATCCATTCATATCAGTTTCAATTTGAATTCAATGAAAAAACATCGGAGAATGTCAGATTTTCTCCTTGTTTCCTTTCGTCGAGGAAATCAATTGGCCAACATGTGACTCCGGTAGAGACAAAAAATAAACACGAACTGCAGATGCCGAAATCCAAGGTAGACAAGAAGGAGGCGGGAAGAATAAAGCAAGCCAGGCAGCATCAGCAGATGGAGAAATCAACCTTTCAGGTGTAAGACTTCTTCAGGCCTGAGGGAGGTGCAAGTACACCTGCAGATCAAGGAGAGTAGTGGGAGACTTGGGCGGTGTGATGAGTTCAGGACAGGTGAACACAAGTGGAGGCTACGACGTGTTTGCTCGTTGATGAGCAATGCGATAGTTTGGACTCTGCAAGAAAGTGATGATTAGAGGAAAGAAAGAGAGGGGGAGAGGCCTGAAACTGGTGTTAGGGGATGGGAAGGGAAGCTGCTTGGAAGTAAAAACTTATTGTTGAGTCTCCAGGCTGTCAGGCTGGATACAATAAACTACTTTGGAGAAGGCGCAGATGAACATCTGTCTCACCGGGAAGGACTTTTTGGGGCCTGAGATGGAGGTGAAGGAGTGGTGATGCCAATAAGTTTTTCTAGTCCTACGTTCGAGGGGGAGGGTGCCTGGGGCTTCGGAGGTCTTTGTGGGGCAAGTGGTGTGAAAATAAATTGGAACGTAATGGTACATTTGGTATGCAGGAACGGGTGGGGAGAGCAAGATATTCTTCGTGGTGGGTTCTAATTAGAACTGGTAGAAGTGCTTGAGAATGATAGGTTGGATGTGGAGATTGGTCGAGTGGGATTTGAGACAAGGGTGAAACTTTTTCATGGCGTTTCAACGGGAATTTAGAACAGTGGATTGGGGGATGGAGGAGGTGCGCTTGAGGTCTGTCTGGATGGCCAAAGTGGTGAATAACACGTTGATCAAAATAGGTGGACTTCTGTAATGCTTGTGAAGGGTATGTTTCCTATAAAAGCGAATGCCGTGTAGTCTGAGGAATTGGGAGAATTGAGTGGACTTCTTGCAGGTAATGAGTAAGGAAGAGGCGTTGTCCACGTAGAGATGAGTGTCTGTGGGTCTACAGTAATCAGCCGCCTGGGACTGTACCTGACATCGAAATGGAGATGTCAGGACACGGCGGGTGGTGTCCGAGATGGACGAAGTGTGACTCCAGCTGTGAACAAGGGGACAGCATTTTCTATCCTCCAGTCTTCTGTCACTATTCCTGTCGACAATGACGACATTGTTCGAACAAATATGAGCATTCTGGGCTGCTTCGAAACTCTTCGCTGGCGCTTTGCGCATGATGATCGATTTATGATTGGTAGTGATCCCTTATAATGAGATTGAAACTCATCTTCGCTGATTACGCATTATAGAAAGTAATTGTCAGGTTTGATTTCATATTAACTTATTTTCTCCGGTTCTTTCTTGTTATACTGTTCAATGTTCTGACAGTCAGACGCATTGCAAAGTACGACATGGGCTCCAGCGCTGACGCTTTGCAGAGAATCAGAAAGACGAAGTGGTGTAGAAGCGAAGGAAAATTGATTGTTCTGCACTTTAGTATATTGGATACTCTCGTGATTTTCTTGGTGACTCCGCTTGTTTATAATACGTATTTGTGAATTGCAAATATTGAGTTCCATATCTCTGGCTCAGATCTCCAAATTGTAAGAAAACGTGCCTCTGCCATGATGCAGCTCCTCATTATATATGCCAACACTTTCATTTACACTGCAACACAGAAACAATTCAGAAATAACCCCAAAAACAATTTAAAATACCCACTCCAGGGCATTGTAAAATTAGTAAAAGGTAGTGCACATTTTAAATGACAGTAGACTTGTTCCTGGCACAAATATGCGGATGGGAACACTGAAACAACGTCGAGGACAGAATAAACCTCATGGTGAAAGAGAGTACACATATCACCCCAGTCATTAATTGCTGCATTTTCTATGTGAATGACAAGGATGAGTTGGTAAATACCTTGAACTTACGAGCTGTGAGTTGAAACCTGCAGAATGGCTCCATTCCTGTATGTAATGTGCATTTGCCTCTCCATTGTGTTATTGCTTTTTCTTATTGGAAGTGAGGGAAGACATTGCTGTTTCGGGCATGATCTTTACTATCCACTGGAGTAGCAACAGATGATTGACTTTGACAAATAACTTCTTCCAAAAGGAGAATAGGGCTTCCACTGGGAACTACATGCAAGTCAGTGTTATGTCATTGGCGGGCACACGATTGGAGAAGATTCTGAGGGGCAGGATTTATGACTGTTCATAAAAGCCTGGTTGGTGTAGAAATACTCCGCATGCTTTTTTGATTCGAAACGTTTCACGTTGGAAAGGCACAGGAGGACAGGGAGCATCCGAGGAGCAGGAAAATCGACTTTTCCGGCATGAGTCCTTCATCAAGGTTGTGGCAGGAAATGGTGGTGAGAGATAAATTGGCGGGAGTGCAGTTAATGTGAAGTTAGCTGGGAAGGCATTAGGTAGGTGCAACCGGGAGGTGATAGTGATTGGTTGGCGAAGAAGTTGGAACAGGTAGATGGGAAGGAACTTGGGTAGGTAGAACATTTCAAATGGACTGTGCCATGTTGAAGGGTTGTATCTGAGATGAGCTGGAGGGAGTGGAGATGAGGAAATGGCGAATTTGGCATTGATACCGTGTCGATCGAGGTTGCGAGGTGGATGATGAGTAGTTCTTCCTCCAGGCATTGTTTGGCAAGCTTTTGGCAAAGATGGATGTCCAGGACCTGCGTGGTGCTTTGCTGTGGGGGGTTGAAGTGATCGTCCACAGAGCCGTGGGGTTGTTTGTTGCTTGTGTTCCAGAGATGTTCTCTGAAGCATTCCGCGAGTTCGAAAATATCAGCCTCTTCCACTCCCCTCCATGCAGAATCTCTCTTTTCACGAGCCTCAAGTGTAGTTTTCCCAAAGGAGAAGACATCATATCGAGATCAATGGGCACAGCAGCTGCGGTATTTTGGATATGCAAGAAAAGCTCTGCTGCATGTGGCAGGACGCTTTAGGGCTTTAGAAAGTGGTGAGGGGATGAGGAGAGGGCGCACGTTCTATATTTCTTGCAGCAACAATGAAAAGTGCCGGGATTGGAATGTGGCATTGTGAGGAGTGTGGACCAATGGAGGAATTCGCAGATGGAATGGTCTTTGTGGAATACTGAGAGGGGTGGGGAGAGAAATTATATCTCTGCTGAGTGGGTCTGACTGTTGGTGGCGCAAATGGCAGAGGATGATGCTCTTTATCAATAGATTGGTGGGATGGAAGGGGAGGACCAGTGCGGTTCTATTCTTATTCTCTTTGGAGGGGTGGGATTCAACGACGAGAGTAAGGAAGGCTGGAGGGCATTGATGACCCCTTGGGAAGGGCAAGTTGCTCTCGTTGAAATAGAAGGGCATTTGAGATTATGTGGCATGGACGTACTCCTCGTGGGAGCAAACACGGCCGGGGCAGAGGATTTGGGATGAAGGCATAGCGTTTTCACAGGAGGCGATGCGGGAGGATGAATAATCCAGGTAGCTGTGGGAATGGGTAGGATTGGATTTGATGTCTATGTTGAGCCAATTGCTGTAAATGTAATTTGAAAGGTCAGGAAATGGAGAGAAGTCGTTGTGAAGGTCCAGGTTAACTTGAGGTCAGGGTGGAAGGTTTTCGTGAAGTTGATCAGGCAGGCGTCCTCCACAGAGTCACCAATGTAGTGGTGGAGGAAAAGGTGTGGATTGGTGCAACGTTAACTGCTGAAGATAGATTGTTCCACATATCTGACGAACAGGCAGGCATGGCAGGGCCCCACGCGGGTGCAGGTTTGGTCTGAAGAAAATGGCAGAATTCGAAGAAGAAGTTGATGAGGGTGAGAACAATTTCTGCCACTTGAAAAAATGTGTCGGTGCTGGGGTGCTGAAGGGTTGATGGAAGAGGAAGGAACTGAGGGCTTGCATGGCTTCACCATGATGAATGGATCTTTGTCGGGAATGGTTGTTCATGGTGAAGATGAGTCAATGAGAACTGTGGAAACGAAAGTCATGGAGGAAGGGGTGGGTATGGGTGGTTACCGGAATCAATTTAGGGAGTTACTGGAGCAAGGTGAAATGGATGCTGTCAAGATCTGAAAATGCAGTTTCTGTTTGGCAAGAGAAGGGGCAGACGCTGATTCGACCCGAGCACTCATGATTTTGAATATTGGGTAAAAGGTAGTAACAGGGTTTGGAATGTTGGGACTATGAGATGGAAGGCTGTGGATGGGAGATCAGCTGTGATGATAAAGTTGTGGACGTTTTGAGAGATAAGGCTTGTTTATGGAAGGTGAGGTCATGGTCGAGGGAGCAATCGGAGGAAGATTCCATGGGAATCCACTTGACATCAGCGGTGTAGAATTCTGACCACCGTGCTAAGGCTGCGCAACCCCTTGTCCGTTGTTTTGATGGTGACTTTGGGTTTGTAGCAGAAGGAGTTGAGGAAGGTGCATTGTGAGCATGAGAGGAAAGAGTGTGTGATAGAAGTGGACAGATTCTTGGGCGGCACGGTGACAGAGTGGTTAGCATTGCTGCCTCAAAGCGCCAGCAACCCTGGTTCATTTCCCGCCTCAGGCAATTGTCAGTGTGGCGTTTGCACATTCTCCCCGTGTCTGCGTGGGTTTCCTCCCACAGTCGAAAACTGTGCATGTTACGTGAATTGGCCATAGTGCTAGATGAAGTGGTAAATGTAGCGGAATGGGTCTGGGTGGCTTTCTCTTCAGAAGGTTGGTGTGGACTTGTTGAGTGAAGGGCCTGTTTCCACACTGTAAATAATCTTATACATTACCAAGATTGAGGTGGCCGATGTAATGTCTGTAGTTGGAGGTGAAGCGGTTGGCGGCGGCTAACAGACCAGCACGAGGTGCCCAATGTATGGAGTATATTAGAGCACGGAGACGGAGACAGCAGAAGAAAAATAATGATTTGGCAACACGTGTGGAATTCGTTGACTCAGGATCAAAGTACGAGAAGGTCAGACCTTCACTGAGAACTGACCGTTCATTCTCGATGCGGTCGACGTCTGGGGATGGTAAAGAAACCCTCGGAAAGGCTGCAGTTAAGAACGTAGTGGAGCCTTGTAGTTGGGAGTGGGACAGAGACTGCTTCAGGAGTGGTTGTGGTCATGGTATCATTTGAGCCGTCATCAAATCATGTGATGTTAACTGTCATGATCGTGAGCAGAAGTGGGGTATTCATTGGCATCCCAGGCGATGAAACTGAACTTATGCATGGCGTTAGCAGTGTCCTCGGTGGCTGCTGCGGTGATTGACTTCAGTGTGCATGGGAATATCTCGGAGGGACGTGGCGTTGCGGGTAGCCTTGGTGGTGTTTCCTACGGTGGTGGACCAACCAACCTAAAAACGTATATCATTGTTCCTACATTGTGATTGAGTTTATCTCCCAGAACGCCCTCCTGAGTGGAACTGTGGCTGCTCGAACACTGCTTAAAAAGGAGAAAGTGAGGTCTGCAGATGCTGGAGATCAGAGCTGGAAATGTGTTGCTGGAAAAGCGCAGCAGGTCAGGCAGCATCCAGGGAACAGGAGAATCGACGTTTCGGGCATAAGTCTGAAGAAGGGCTTATGCCCGAAACGTCGATTCTCCTGTTCCCTGGATGCTGCCTGACCTGCTGCGCTTTTCCAGCAACACATTTCCAGCACTGCATAAAAAGCAAAAGTTCAAGTTGGCGGCTGGCAATTACCTTATTAAGGAGCTATTATGGAGAGGCAAAAAATCCTGCCCCAACCCAGACGAATAATAGATTGCATCCACAGACAAATATCAGACAGAGTACACTGTGATATTGAGACTCGGGCATGTTTCGACATTCTTTGATAAGCGAGCTTTACAATGGAATTTGGTAACATTTGACTGTGTTCTTCCATTATTCTAAACTTTTCTTTTAGGGGATTATATCTGATTTCTCAGTCCCTTTATCAATTCAATGTCCTGCATCTCATAACGCTCTCCTGCAGTAACACGCTTCCCTCCCCTCTCCCGGAGCTCTCTCAGTCTCGTTTGAATTCATGCACATCTTGTCCTGCACCGGCTTAACTCTTCTGTGAGCGATTGTGAACATCATGTCACTGTCCCATTCTTGCACTTGCAGTTCTTTACGTTCCCCATCCTGTCACGTCTATCCTTGTCCTTTTCAGGTCTGCAGCGTGGTCCAGTGTTGAAGGTTCGTCCACCTTGCTGCATCATTATTACAACAGCCTGGTGTTGTGTGATCTTTAACATTGTAAACTCCAGTCCAACACCGGCAATTCCAAATCATGACTACCTCGAGACTAGGATGAGTGCACGCTGAACAGTAGCGGACATCGAAGTCTGAGTAGATAAGGTAATGTATTGGAGTGGTTGATTTACCGGAAACACTATTTTTGTAGGGGCTCTAACCCATCCTCCTCCGGTGATTAATAATACGTTTTCTGAGCGCCAGATTGGAAAAGATTGATAGTTTATCTTTTTCAATTGTCTCTTTCGGAATTTAGGACATTGGGAATAGCTGTTAGGACAGTCGATTGCTCCTTCTGTAGATTGTGGGAGGTAACGATCAGGACTGGTGTCCCCACTGACATCAAAGGCAAGACGTGCACGCAAAACAAACCTCTTGGAAACGGCGTGAGGCAAATGAAGTTGGAGCTAGACGAACTTTTGATCATTCAGGAGGCTGAAGGGGTAACAGAGGAGTTACAGGGAGGTAGTCGCAACTCCAGTAGAGGTAAAAAGATACATGGTTTGCAGTTAGGGGGCAGAAAGTGAATAGGCAGATAATGCATTAATCCCCTGTGGACGTTCCCCTCAGTGACAAGTATGCCAATTTGGATACATTTGGGGTGGCGATTCACCAGGGGTACCATGTGGTACAGGTGTCTAGCAGAGAGTCTGTCCCTGTTGCTCAGAAGAGAAGGGTGAGATGTGGAGATCATTATCATTGTGGACTACATAATTAGGGGGACAGATAGGAGATTATGTGGGATCCGAGAGACTCACATTTTGTGTGTTGCCTCCCAGGTACCAGGGTCTGTGATGGCTCGGTTCTTCATTTCAGCATTCTTAAGGGGGAAGGGAAAGCAGTCTCAAGCCTTGATCGACACATGCACTAAAGACTTAGTTATGAAATGGGCTGTGGATGTAAGGCAAAAATTCAAGGTGGCTCTGGTGGAGCTTGGAGCTAGAACAAACAGAGCTGTTATATCGGCTTTGCTACACATGCCACGTGCTAGCAAGGCGAGGAATGGAAAGATTTGTTGAGGACGTGGCGACAGGGTTGCTTTTGTATGCCTGGATAATTGGGGCTCAATCTGTGCTTGGTGGGATGTCTCCAAACGCGATGGAATATATCTGAACCAGAAGGCTACCAATGGCCACTGGGGGAAAATTTGTTCATACACTTCAGAAGCGTTTACACGAATTCATGAGAGGGATGGGAAATTGAATTCCACATACAGTGCACGAGAGATTGGAAGTAGAAAGGTCATAAATAAGTTTTCAAGGTGGCTGAAACGTGTCAGCAATTAGAAAGATGGTTGGAAGAAAGTGTACTTCAACACCAGGAGCCTCTGTTTAAAAAAGTGGCTGAACCTGCAGCATCAGTTGGGACCTGGAACATCGAAACCGTGCTATTTTGTAAGAAGGATAGACCAGGTACACGACCAGTTGTTGCAGGGTCTGGGGTGTAAATGTTTAAGGAAGTGCAGGAAAGGTGATAAAAGTGAGGTGTGGCATAGTTAGTCAAGAACAGTGTTACATTGGCAGAAAGGACGTTTATTGAGAACTCACCTGCTGATATAATATGGTCTGAGGATAGAAACAGGAAAAGATAGGTCAAACTGTTGTGAGTGTTCTATAGATTTTCGGAAAGGTACAGAGATTTTCGGGAAAGAATTGTAATGATAATTCTGGATAGGAGCGAACGTAATGGCGTGGTTGTTATGGGGTCTTAACTTTGCAAATGATGACTGGGAAACGCTCTTCTTCGAGTAGTTTTTATTTCAATGTGCTGGAGGGTTTCGTGACATACTATGTAGATAGTCCGACAAGAGCCGAGGCCACACTGGTTTTGGTACCGTGTAATGAACCCAGCCACATGTTAGATTTGGAGGTCGTTGAGTACTTTGGTAAGAGTGACCACAATTCGGTAACGTTTATTTTAGCGTTTGAAACGGAAAGTTATATACGACAGAACATGACTTATACTTGTAGGAAAGACAATTATAATGCCATTAGGCAAGATCAAGGATGCAGTGAATGGGGAAGGAAACTGCAGGGTGTGGGCACAATTCAAATGTGGAGCTTGTCCTTGGAACAGCTGTTGCGTGTCCTTGAAAAGTATGCATTTGTCATACAGGGAGGAAGTTTTCGAGCGAGTGATACGAGGTTTCCCAAAATCGCTGAATCTCTTATTAAGAGGAAGAAAGTGGATTAAGTAACGATGAGACGTAAAGGCTCAGTTATGGCACTTGAGAGTTACACGTTACCTAGAAAGGACCTAAAGAGACAGCGAAGCAGAGGGGGAGGGGACAGGAGAAATGGTTTGCAGGTAGAATAAATGAAAACTCTCAACATTCTATAGGTATGTCCGAAATATAAGAATGACGGGAGGAAGATTACGGCCAGTCAAAACAGTTGTGGGAAATTGTGCACCGAGAGTGAGGAGCTAGGAGAGAGCGACATGGATATTTTTCGTTAGCATTAACGCAGGAAAAAGTCAATGATGTCGAGGGGAATACTGAAATAGAGGCTATCAGAAGACATGGGATTGAGATTCATAAAGAGGAAGTGTTAGCAATTCTGGAAAGTGTAAATATAGTTAAGTTTCCTGTGCTGGATGGGATTTATCCTAGAATTCGCTGGGAAGCGAGGCAGGAGAAACTCGAGACTTTGACTTTGATTTTTATTTTATCATTGTCTACACGAATAGTGCCAGAAGACTGGAGGATAGCAAATGCTTGTTCAAAAAGTGGGTTGGAGTCAACCCTGATAACTTTAGATCAGTGAGTCTCACTTCTGCTGTGGTTAAAGTGTTGGAAATGATTATAAGAGTTGGCATGTATAATCATTTAAAAATAATTAATTTGATTAATGACAGACAACGGTTTATTGAAATGTAGGTAGTGCCTCACAAAACGTACTCAGTTCATTAAGAAATGACAAAACAGGTTGATGACGGTAAAACGGTTGAGGTGTGAAGATTGATTTCAGTTCAGTGTTTGAAAAGTTGCCCCATGATAGGCCGTTGCAGAAAATGTGGAGGTAGAGAGTTGAGGTGGTTCAGCTGTTTGGATGAGAAATTGTCTGGCTGTCTGAAGACACAGTGTGGTGGTTGATGGGAAATGCTCATGCTGTAGTTCAGTTACCAGTGGTATCCCGCAGGATTGTATTTTCAGCCCACTGCTGTTTGTCATTTTTTATATATGATCTGGATGAGAGTGAAGAAAATTTGGTTTGGAAATTAACGGATGACACTAAAGTTGATGGAGTTGTGGACAGTGCAGAAGGAAGTTGCAGGTTAAAGACGCACAGAGATGAGGCCAATGGAGTTTAATTCGGAAAATTGCGACATTATTCATTTTGGAAGGAGTAACAGGAGTACAGAATATTAGGCTAATGGTCAGATTATTGGCAGTGTGAATGAGCGGAGAGATCTCGGTGTCAAAGTGCAACGTGAACTGAAAGTTGCACTACCAGGTTGATAGCGTTGTTAAGCAGGCATAAGTTGTGTTAGTTTTATTTGTAGACGGATTGAGTTGCGGAGGCAGGAGGGCATGTGTAGCTCTGTAAAATTCTAGTGTAGCCGCACGTGGAGTATTGCATATAGTTCTGGTCGTTGAGTTAAATGAAGGATGCAGAAGCATTGGGAAGTGTGCAGAAGAGAGTTGCCAGGATGTTGCCTGCTATAGAGGGAAGGTCTTATGAGGAACTGCTAAGTGACTTGAGTATATTTTTCTTCGAATGAACAAGGTTAAGGGGCGGCTTAATGGAGGCATATATGATCATCAGAGAATCAGATAGGACAATCACTGGGAGCCTTTATTCTTGGATTGTGATTGCTGGCACGAGGGGACATAATTTCAAATTGATGGGTGATAGAAATGGACACATGTCAGAGGTAGTTTCTTTGCTCAGAGAGTAGAAAATGCGTAAAACGCCGTGTGTAGATTACATTACAGTGCGGAAACAGGCCCTTCGGCCCAACAAGTCCACACCAACCTGCAACCCACCCATACCCCTACATTTACCCCTTACCTAAGACTACGGGCAATTTAGCACGGCCAATTCACCTTACCTGCACATCTTTGGACTGTGGGAGGAAACCGGAGCACCTGGAGGAAACCCACACAGACACGGGGAGAACGTGCAAACTCCACACAGTCAGTCGCCTGAGGCGGGAATTGAACCCGGGTCTCTGGCGCTGTGAGGCAGCAGTGCTAACCACTGTGCCACCGTGCCGCCCGACTGGTGTGTGCAACACCAGTCACTCGCAAACTTTGAGGTCATTTAAAAAGTCATTGGATAAACACATGGGAGATAATAGAATAGTGTAGATTAGAATTACTCAGGTTGGTTTCGCAGGTCAGCACAACATCGTGGATCGAAGGGTGTGTACTGCTCTGTAATCTTGTATGTTCTATGTTCTCAGACATCTCTCGCAAAAAGAAGTGCTGAGCATCGCTAATAAGTCCATTCTTCTGAAAGAACAAGTAAATTGCGTTTGTTATAAACGTCTACAATAATTTTCTTACAACTGATGTAAGGCTCATCAGCTCAACTCTTGCAATTCTTTTATTAAGAAATAACACTGGTTTCAACCCGAATATAATTGCTCCATTTTCTCCTGAATAATATTGTAATTAGATATCCAACAATTTAGCAAGTTCAGCACAGGAAAATCTTATCTCTTCAGTTAACTCGGTAAAACCTTTGGACGTTGGTCAAAACTCCATTGAGTTTAAAAGGATAAACAAAGCAATTTTGAAAGGAAGATAAGGGCGGTAAAAATTGAGGAAACCTCCGATTCTGTGAGAGAGGCAATTACTTTGGAAGAGTTCTAAAATTCACTTCCTGAATTACTGAGAGGTCATATGGAAGAGCAGAGAGTTGAAATGGCAAGGGTAGCTGCTGAAATAACTGATGATGATGATTTGGACCAGAAAGCAAAGGTTTAAAAATTGACGAAATGACAACTCCTCACGTGGAAAAGGAAAGATAGTACTCGGTGAAGATCATAAGGATGAGTTACAACAGCGTAAAAAAAGAAATCGTTGAAGGGGACAAAGCAGTTAAGAAGCTGCGGTGTTTTCACTGCAATAAAGTAGTCCCATGGAATCACAGTGTTGGTTGGTTTGGAAAAAAATTGGAAAACTGAATGTATGAAAATCGGATAAGCCAGTGAATTTTGTCGGAGTCGAAATAGACAAAGCAGTGGATGCTGCATCAGAATGTACGGGCTGGTCGAACGCTGTCTAAGGAAGAGTGCAAGATCTACTTAAGCCATGTACCTGCAAAGGTAAAGTTTATTCGCATCAGCCAGGAGCAACAGATCAAAAGGATACAATGTCCATAGACTCGGGTTGCTCTCAGTCTGTGATTGTCAAAGGTGAGGAAATATGTACCGCTGAGGGAAAATCTCCTGAAAATGTACAAGTAATGGAAAGTTACGGTGAGACAAAAAGCTCTCAGTTATGCAAAGTGGGGTCACAGTGTCAGAGACGAGTGGAAAATTCGTTGTAGGAGTACAGGAAAAACTAACGGCTCCAGGAACAGCCTGGATATTTTGCTGACTGTGTTAATGCCGTAACAAACTCAACATTCGAAACAGGAGCTATCACAAAGTAGAACTAAAACGTTCAAATGGAATTAACAGAGAACCTGTTTGATCAAA
>NW_025208955.1:13930-15651 GCF_004010195.1 Chiloscyllium plagiosum | reverse complement strand
TCATCGAGATGTACGCACGGAAACACAGTTCTCGAGTCAAAGGGATGTACAGCACAGATGAAGAGTTATAGATTCATAGAGATGTACAGCACGGTAACAGATTCATAGAGTCATAGAGATGTACAGCACGGAAACAGATTCATAGAGTCATAGAGATGTACAGTTTGGAAACAGTGTTATAGAGTCATAGAGATGTACAGTTTGGAAACAAAGTTATAGAGTCACAGGGATGTACAGCTCGGAAACAGAGTTATAGAGAAATAGAGATGTACAGCACAGAAACAGAGTTATAGAGACATAGAGATGTACAGTTTGGAAACAAAGTTATAGAGTCATAGAGATGTACAGCACGGAAACAGAGTTATAGAGTCATAGATACGTACAGTACAAAAACAGAGTTAGAGAGTCATAGAGATATATGGCACAGAGACAGAATTATAGAGTCATAGAGACATGCAGCACCGAAGCAGAGTTATTGAATCATAGGGACGTACAGCACAGAAACAGAGTTATAGAGACATAGAGATGTACAGCAGGGAAACAGAGTTATAGAGAAATAGAGATGTACAGCACAGAAACACAGTTATAGATTCATAGATATGTTCAGTGCAGAAACTGAGTTATAGAGTCATAGAATTATACAGCACAGAAACAGAGTTATAGAGTCATAGAGATGTACAGCACGGAGACAGAGTTATAGAGTGATAGAGATGTTAAGCATGTAAACAGAGTTATGGAGTCATAGAGATGTACAGCACAGAAACAGGATCATAGAGTCATAGGGATGTACAGTACAGAAACAGAGTTATAGAGTCATAGAGATGTACAGCACGGAAACAGAGATATAGATACATCGAGATGTACAGCACAGAAACAGAGTTATGGAGTCATAGAGATGTACAGCACAGAAACAGAGTTATAGAGTCATAGAGATGTACAGCAGGGAAACAGAGTTATAGAGTCATAGAGATGTACAGCACAGAAACACAGTTATAGATTCATAGAGATGTACAGCACATAAACAGAGTTATGGAGTCATAGAGATGTACAGCACAGAAACAGAGTTATAGAGTCATAGGGATGTACAGTACAGAAACAGAGTTATAGAGTCATAGGGATGTACAGTACAGAAACAGAGTTATAGAGTCATAGAGATGTACAGCACGGAAACAGAGATATAGATACATCGAGATGTACAGCACAGAAACAGAGTTATAGAGTCATAGAGATGTACAGCAGGGAAACAGAGATATAGATACATCGAGATGTACAGCACAGAAACAGAGTTATAGAGTCATAGGGATGTACAGTACAGAAACAGAGCTATAGAGTCATAGAAATGTACAGCACAGAAAGAGTCACGGAGATGTACAGCACAGAAACAGAGCTATAGAGTCATAGAAATGTACAGCACAGAAAGAGCATTATAGAGTCTTAGAGATATACAGCACAGAAACAGGGTTATAGAGTCATAGAGATGGAGAAGGGGAGGATTAGGCAAAATGGGAGGATATTTAATTGGGGAAGAGGAAACTATAATGTGATTAGACATGAGTTAGGAAGCATGGATTGGGAGCAATTGTTCCATGGTAAAGGCACTATAGACATGTGGAGACTGTTTAAGGAACAGTTGTTGCAAGTGATGAATAAATATGTCCCTCTGAGACAGGCAAGAAGTGGTAAGATAAAGGAACCTGGATGACGAGAGCAATGGAGCTTCT
>NW_025208955.1:11015-13834 GCF_004010195.1 Chiloscyllium plagiosum | reverse complement strand
AGGTGTGCATGCTGAAATGGATAGAGATAGAGAAAGCTGATGTGCTGAAAATTTTGTCAAACATTAAGATTGACAAGTCGCCAGGCCCAGACCAGATTTGTCCTCGGCTGCTTTGGGAAACGCGAAATGCAATTGCTTCGCCACTTACGAAGATCTTTGCATCCTCGCTCTCCACTCGATTCGTACCTGAGGACTGGAGAGAGGCAAAAGTAATTCTTCTCTTCAAGAAAGGAATTAGGGAAATCCCCGGCAATTACAGACCAGTAAGTCTCTCGCCTGTCGTCTGCAAGGTGTTAGAAAGGATTCTGAGGGATAGGATTTATGACCATCTGGAAGAACATGGCTTGATTAAATGCAGTCAACACGGCTTTGTGAGGGGCAGGTCATGCCTCACAAACCTTATCGAGTTCTTTGAGGATGTGGCGAGAAAAGTTGATGAGGGTTGAGCTGTGGATGTGGTGTATATGGACTTTAGCAAAGCATTTGATAAGGTTCCCCGTGGTAGGCTCATTCAGAAGGTCAGGAAGAATGGGATACAGGGGAACTTAGCTGTCTGGATACAGAATTGGCTGGCCAACAGAAGACAGCGAGTGGTAGTAGAAGGAAAATATTCTGCCTGGAAGTCAGTGGCGAGTGGTGTTCCACAGGGCTCTATCCTTGGGCCTCTACTGTTTGTAATTTTTATTAGTGACTTGGATGAGGGGATTGAAGGATGGGTCAGCAAGTTTGCCGACGACACAAAGGTTGGAGGTGTCGTTGACAGTATAGAGGGCTGTTGTAGGCTGCAGCGCGACTGAAGGATGGGTCAGCAAGTTTGCCGATGACACAAAGGTTGGAGGTGTCGTTGACAGTATAGAGGGCTTTGTAGGCTGCAGCGTGACATTGACAGGATGCAGAGATGGGCTGAGAGGTGGCAGATGGAGTTCAACCTGGATAAATGCGAGGTGATGCATTTTGGAAGGTCGAATTTGAAAGCTGGGTATAGGATTAAGGATAGGATTCTTGGCAGTGTGGAGTAACAGAGGGATCTTGGTGTGCAGATACATAGATCCCTTAAAATGGCCACCCAAGTGGACAGGGTTGTTAAGAAAGCGTATGGTGTTTTGGCTTTCATTAACAGGGCTATTGAGTTTAAGAGTCGTGAGATCTTGTTGCAGCTCTATAAAACTTTGGTTAGACCGCACTTGGAATATTGCGTCCAGTTCTGGTTGCTCTATTACAGGAAAGATGTGGATGCTTTGGAGAGGGGTCGGAGGAGGTTTACCAGGATGCTCCCTGGACTGGAGGGCTTATCTTATGAAGAGAGGTTGACTGAGCTCAGACTTTTTTCATTGGAGAAAAGGAGGAGGAGAAGGGACCTAATTGAGGTATACAAGGTAATGAGAGGCATAGATAGAGTCGATAGCCTATTTCCCAGGGCAGAAATGACTAACACAAGGGGTCAAAGTTTTAAGCTGGTTGGAGGAAAGTATAGAGGGGATGTCAGAGGCGGGTTCTTTACACAGAGAGTTGTGAGAGCATGGAATGCGTTGCCAGCAGCAGTTGTGGAAGCGAGGTCATTGGGGATATTTAAGAGACTCCTGGACATGCATATGGTCACAGAAATTTGAGGGTGCATGCATGAGGATCAGTGGTCGGCACAACATCGTGGGCTGAAGGGCCTGTTCTGTGCTGTACTGTTCTATGTTCTATGTACAGCACGGAAACAGAGTTATAGAGTCATGGAGACATACAGCACTGAAACAGAGCCTTAGAGTTATAGAGATGTTCAGTACGGAAATAAAGTAAGAGATTCATGGAGATGTACAGCACAGAAACAGTGTCTTAGAGTCATAGAGATGTACAGCCAGGAAACAGAGCTATAGAGTCATTCAGATGTACAGCGTAGAAACAAAGTAATAGAGTCATTCAGATGTACAGCACAGAAGCAGAGTTATTGAATCTTAGAGATATACAGCAGAGAAACAGAGTTATACAGACATAGAGATGTACAGTACAGTAACACAGTTATAGAGTCACAGAGATGTACAGCACAGAAACAGAGTTAGAGAGTCATAGAGATGTACAGCACAGAAACAGAGTTAGAGAGTGACAGAGATATGTAGCACAGAAACAGAGTTAGAGTCATAGAGATGTACAGCACAGAAACAGAGTTATAGAGTCATAGGGATGTACAGCACAGAAACAGAGTTATAGAGTCATAGAGATGTACAGCACAGAAACAGAGTTATAGAGACATAGGAATGCACAGTTTGGAAACAAAGTTATAGAGTCATAGAGATGTACAGCACGGAAACAGAGTAATTGAGTCATAGAGATATACAACGCAGAAACAGACCCTTCAGTCCAACTGATCCATGCCGACCATATGTCCTAAATTAATCTAGTCGCTTTTGCCATCACTTGGCCCATGTCCCACCAAACCCTTCCTATTCAACCGGCACCACTCCCCACCTCTTCCTCCGCTACATTGATGACTGCATTGGCGCCACCTCGTGCTCCCGCGAGGAGGTTGAGCAATTCATCAACTTCACCAACACATTCCACCCTGACCTTAAATTTACCTGGACCATCTCTGACACCTCCCTCGACGACCGACTTGACACTGACATATTTTACAAACCCACCGACTCCCACAGCTACCTGGATTACACCTCTTCCCACCCTACCTCCTGCAAAAATGCCATCCCATATTCCCAATTCCTCCACCTCCGCCGTATCTGCTCCCAGGAGGAGCGGTTCCACCATAGAACACACCAGATGGCCTCCTTCTTTACAGACCGCAATTTCCCTTCCCACGTGGTTAAAGATGCCCCCCA
>NW_025208955.1:6254-10391 GCF_004010195.1 Chiloscyllium plagiosum | reverse complement strand
GACTTGTCCTACCTGCCTATCTCCTTTTCCACCTATCCACTCACCCATTGTACTCTATGCTACTCTCTCCCCATCCCCACCCCCCTCTAGCTTATCTCTCCACGCTTCAGGCTCTCTGCCTTTATTCCTGATGAAGGGCTTTTGCCCGAAACGTCGATTTCGCTGCTCCTTGGATGCTGCCTGAACTGCTGTGCTCTTCCAGCACCACTAATCCAGAACCTTCCTATTCATATACCCATCCTGATGCCTTTTAAATGTTGTCACTGTACCAGCCTCCATCACTTCCTCTGGCAGCTCATTCCATACACGTACCACCCTCTGCGTGAAAAAGTTGCCCCTTAGGTTCCTTTTAAATCTCTCCCCTCAGTGGGCTGAATGGGGGAGTTGGGGGAGGGTGTGAAGAAGAAGGTTTCTGAGATAAATAGGAGAGTAGGGGTGGAACTGAGGGGAAGGTATCTGGTCAGGCGATAGGTAGATTCAGGCAGGGGGGAGGTGATAGTGAGGGGAAGGTGGAGTGTATAGGTGCAAAGGATGATGGACAGTCAGGACAGGTCAGGAAGGCATTGCCGAGTTGGAGGGCTGGATCTGGGATGAGGTGGGGGGAGGGGGGGAGGAGGAAACTGGTGAAGTTGATGCTGAAGCTTCGTGGTTGGAGAGTCCCGAGGCGGAAGATGAGACGCTGTTCCTCCAGACGTCGGGCAGCATGGATTTGGCGGTGCAGGAGGCCCAGGACTTGCAGGTCCTTGGGGGGGAATTGGGAAGGGGAGTTGAAGTGGTCGGCCGCAGGGCTGTGGCGTGTGTCCCACAGATGTTCCCTGAAATGTTCGCGGGTCACCGTCCCTTCTCCCCGATGTAGAGGAGACCACATCAAGAGCAACAGACACAGTAGGTGAGGTGAAAGTGGGTACTGCAGATGCTGGAGATTAGAGTCAAGATTAGAGTGGTGCTGGAGAAGCACAGCAGGTCAGGCAGCAATTGAGGAACAGGTGAATCGACGTTTCGGGCATAAGCCCTTCATCAGGAATGAGCTCCCACAGTGCCCAGAGGTGGCAGAGGGGAGGCAAAGACAGGAAATAACAGAAATCAAGACCACCTGTCTCTGCCAATGCAGGGCATCAGGGAGATGGAGTCAGCCAAAGCCCTGCATTGGCATACGATGAAGAGGAGGGGGCACACCCGCCAATCCTGCCAACAGTGAAATTGACGCCTTAAACAATAGGTCAAGTGTCAGTTTCATGTACAATTTCACTGTTGGCCGAAGGCGAGTTTGCACCTGGGATTGTGTTCTTTGCCAGGCTTCGGGCACGTCCTGGTGTAATTGATGTGCGATCCCGGCATGAACGTCCAACCCTGCTTCCTCTCAGGCCTGCAATATTCCAAAAGCCGCACGTAGACAGGCAAATCCCCAGGCACCCACACGCGGAGGTTTCACGGGGAAGCAGTGAGCTCCGGAATCGTCAGTTCCCTTTCGAACACCGGCCTGGCAGAATTTCTCTGTTTGAAAGTCGGGCACAGACATAGATGCGTAAATAGACACAGACACACACGCAAACACACAGACACACACACGCACACAAGCATGCGCACACACACATGCACACACGCACATGCACTGACACTCACACATACACAGACACACAAACAGACAGAGACACATTCTCTCAGACACACATGCACAGACACATGCACAAACACACAGAGAGACATAGATTCTCAGATACACACACACAAATACACACGCGCAAACACAGACAGAGAGATACAGACTCTCAGCCACACACACACATGCAGAGACGCACAGAGACACATACACTCCCCCTCTCTCTCTTGTGCACACACACACACACGCACATGCACAGACACACAAACAGACAGACTCATCACTCAGACACATACACACAAACAGAGAGACACATATCCTCAGTCACACACACACATGCACAGACACACAGACAGAGAGAGACACATTACCCTCAGACACACACACACAGACACATATACACAGGCAAGCATACAAAGACATACATATATGCACACAGGTACAAGAACACACACACAGATGCAAGGACACATACACAGAGACTCACATACTCATGCATGCACACAAGCATGCACCCAGATAGACACACAGGCACACTCACACAGAGACACTGACACACACTCAAACCCACAGGGACACGGGCACGCATGGACATAATTCTGACAGGTCAGATCCTGAGGGGTCTTCTCCGAGGTGGATGTGGAGGGGGAGGTTCCTCCCATGGGAGAACTGAGAATTAGGCGAGGTCACGGTTTCACATCACCCATTCAACCCAGAGATTAGCCTTTCCTTTCTCCGAGAGAGTTAAGAGCATTTGAAACTCCCCTCCTGAAAGGTGGTGGAAGGGGAGATTGCCTTAAATATTTTGGGACCTGCGCGGTTATTCAGATCAGTCAGTGATGTGGATTTGAGATGTTGAAATGTGGTCACTGATGTGATGTTGGGAACGCACTGCAGTAACTAGCCAAGTCTCCTCGGATAGCGCACTGCAAGCCCATGACCACTATTGGCACAATGCTGTGAGGTAGCGCGGTGGCTTAGAGGTTAGCACTGTTGTCCCACAGAGTCAGGGACCCAGGTTTGATTCCACACTCTGGAGTTTGCATGTATTCCCCCTGCCTGCGTATGTTCCCTCCGGGTGTCCTGGTTTCCTCCCATACTCCAAACATGTGCAGGTTCGGGCGGATCGACTGTGCTAAGTTGCCCACAGTGCGCGGGCTGAGTGAGCTAGCTATGGGGAAAGTGCAGGGTTACCGTGGGGTGGGTCTGGGCGGGATGCTCCTTGAGGCGTTGATGGGCTGAATGGCCTGCTCCCACACATAGGGCAGCAGATAGACAGCAATCCCACCCAACGGGGCTGGTGACAATTCACCACGGCACATTCGCTACCGAGAATTAGCCACCAGTGTTTCTCCACTGGGGTCGTTTGACCTCTGGAGACTATATATATGCACTGATTGTTTTCCCTCCTGCCTGTTCTTTCATACTTCTCAGTCCCCTTTATTTATCCAACTGCATACTACATATTGATTTAAAAAAAGAGGTAAAATAAACATCATTTTATTGGTTCATTGTAACTCCAGGAAAACATTCTCTCATAGCACTGATATAAAACCATCGTGGTAAAACTTCTTATATCCACGTTTGCTAATAATTTCTGTTTCCATACTAAAACTTCTTCTTTAAGCGTAAAAAAAACTCTCCTGTAATGAAAAGAAGTTGTTACTGAAAAAACGCAAACACTATATTCAATCCGATTTCCTCCCACAGTCTCCGGTTTCCTCCCACAGTCCAAAAGATGTGCAGGTCAGGTGAATTGGCCATGCTAAATTGCCCATAGTGTTAGGTAAGGGGTATGGGTGGGTTGCGCTTCGGCGGGTTGGTGTGGACTTGTTGGGCCGAAGGGCCTGTTTCCACACTGTAATCTAATCTAATCTAATCTAAAATATACAACTTGTTTGCGATGTCGAATCGCCTTCAGTGGCCAATGGGCAGTGGCTAAGCGTCCGGGGTGGTCCAAGGGGCAGTGGTGAATCGTTGGCGGCAAATCTGCTGAGGGGGGGTCCCAGCCCAACCCAGGGAGGACATGATGCAATTGTTAAAATTCGCAAAACCCCAGGTTGTCAGCTTTGTCTGCTCCAGTCCGACACTGGCTCCAGCAAGTCATTGATGTAATTGCACAGGGGGTCTTGGTGAGACCAAACCTTGGAGCAGTGGGAGTGTGTGCAGTCCTGGACTCCTTCTCTCAGGAGGGATGCTCTGGCGACTTAGGGAGAGTAATACAGATTTCCCAGACTGATTCCTGGGATGGTGGGAGGGGGGGAGGAGGGGTCTTGAGCACATGGGCCAATGGGCTGGGAAGTGGCAGATGGAGTTTAATTCAGATAAATGCGAGGTGCTGCATTTTGAGAAAGCAAATCTTAGCAGGACTTACACACTTAATGGTAAGGTCCCAGGGAGTGTTGCTGAACAAAGAGACCTTGGAGTGCAGGTTCATAGCTCCTTGAAAGTGGAGTCGCAGGTAGATAGGATAGTGAAGAAGGCGTTTGGTATGCTTTCCTTTATTGGTCAGAGTATTGAGTACAGGAGTTGGGAGG
>NW_025208955.1:4470-5990 GCF_004010195.1 Chiloscyllium plagiosum | reverse complement strand
AGGTTAGGGTGGATTGGCCATGCTAAATTGCCCCATAGTGTCCAGGGATGTGCAGGTTAGGGTGGATTGGCCGTGCTAAATTGTCCCATAGTGCCCAGGGATATATAAGTTAGGGTGGATTGGCCATGCTAAATTTTCCCATAGTGTCCAGCGATGTGTAGGTTCGGTGCACTAGTGATGGGAAAATTTATACTAATAGGATAAGAGAGTGGGTCTGGGTGGGTTAGTGTGAACTTGTTGGGCCAAATGGCCTGTTTCCACATTTTAGGGATTCTATGAAAGGGACGCAGAATCTGGTTTGTGGTTCAACGTCATTTCAACAACAAAATATTCCTCGTTGGAACACTGTGGGAGCATTTCCCAAATTCCCACAACAGTTAGTCCTGGTCTATCTCTGTCTGAGAAAGGATACCACCTGCGACAATCCACATGTTTGAACTGGACTAATGAAATCTTCGTCCTCTCCGATGTAGGGCTGGCTCACTCCCATGAAGTTGGGTCGCACAATTCAGAGTTTTCTTGGGTCGCTGAATTGTCCCCTGCCACAGATCTTTGTGTGAATCCTGCCTGTGGATCTTTGCTGAGTCTTCACTTCTCGTGTGTCTTATTCTCACCCAGCCTACCTCATCCCTGACCTTCCAGAATGTTCTATGGTCTTCAGCCAATGGGGATCATGAGCTGGGTTCAAATCGTCCAATGGGATCGCAGCAGCACCATTCACCGTTGCAATGCCCGGGAGGCGGAGAGTGCTTGCTCTCAGGCAGTCAAGGTGCCAGAACGTCTGATCGATACTTCTCCAACGCACAACACCCAGGCTGGTTTTAACTGGTTCCCCTCAAAAATTTATAACCTTTTGGATCTAGCTTTCCACTGTTCCCTGTGACTGATTGCTACTGGCTGTGTTTAATTGAATTTGGGACAATTTTCTGTCAGGCTTGGTTTCTCTGGTTGTGGGTCGATTTAGAATGTCCAATTTTGGGGCCACAGACCCTTGATCACAAGCTGTTAAAGACAGTTCCTATCCTGAGGCAAGACCGATTGACTGAGGCAGCGCACAAACCCTTAACCAAAACAGAAACATGCAGAATGCATACCAACATTCCAGACCAAAATCAAATTATGCACTGAGTTCATATTGCATGAAGGTTACCAGGAAAGAGCAAAGCATTTACTGAATGATATTGGATGTGGCTACACCTTGCATTCAGCATTCCACAGATTCCCAGGTTTCTGACACATACACATGCGCATGGACACATACACACACACACACACACACTCTCTCTCACAGGCAAACACACACTCTCTCATGCGTATATACACACACACACATACACAGAGACACTGTCTCTCACACGTACACACACACGCACACACAGACACAGACACACACACACACACACTCTCTCACACATATATACACACACACACAGACACACACACACACATACCCCACCCACACCAACACACACACTCCCATACACACACACAAACACACCCTCCCACACACCCCCCCATAC
>NW_025208955.1:0-3229 GCF_004010195.1 Chiloscyllium plagiosum | reverse complement strand
TCGCACACACATACACACACACCCACACTCCCACACACACACATACACACCCACACACACACACATACACACCCACACACACGCACACACTCACCCACACCCACCCACACCCACCACACACATACACACCCACACCCACCACACACATACACACACACAAATAGGAACACACTCTTGGGCTCAGATCGAAAGAAAGAAATTGCTTTCAGTATTGGGTCTTGGTTAGCACTTGGTTCGACAGCGGCTGTAGTTATTGTGTGCAGTTCTGCTCTCTGCACTGCAGAAGGATGTGATAGCACTGGCACGGTTGAATAGGAGGATGTTGCCAAAGATGAGACAGTTCAGTTCGGAAGAGAGGCTGGGTAAGCTTGGGTGGTTTACTGCTGAGCAGACAAAGTGAAGGGAGAGCTGATAGAATCAGAGAGTCCCAGAGATGTACAGCACCAACATAGCCCTTCGGGCTTAACTTGTCCCAACTTTAATCTAGTTCCATTTGCCAGAACCTGGCCCATATCCCTCTAAATTCTTCCTATTCATATACCCATCCAGATGCCTTTTAAATGCTGTAACTGCACCAGCCTCCACCACTTCCTCTGGCAGCTCATTCCATACACGTACCACCCTCTGCGTGAATAAGTTGCCCCTTAGGTCCCTTTTAAATCTTTCCCCTCTCACCCTAAACCCATTACCTCTAGTTTTCGGTTCCCCGACCCTGGGGAAAGACCTTGCCAATTTATCCTATCCATGCCCTTCATGATTTTATAAACTTCTGTAAGGTCAGCCGTCAGCCCCCGACGCTCCAGGGAAAACAGCCCCAGCCTGTTCAGCCTCTCCCTGCAGCTCAAACTCTCCAACCCTGGCAACATCCTTGTCAATCTTTTCCGAACCCTTTCAAGTTTCACAGCATCTTTCCCACATCAACGAGACCTGAACTGAACGCAGTATTCTGAAAGTGGTCAAACCAATGTCCTGTACAGCCACAACGCCACTTCCTTGCAATCTGTGCACTGACCAAGTGTCCCAAACACTACCCTGTCTCAACACTCGAGAGACCAGGACAAAGCAGCCCCCCCCCGGATTGGCACCACGTTGGCACCACGTCCGCAAACATTCACTCTTCCCGTCACCCACGCTGCAGAAATTCAGCCAGGCTCCTCAGACAGCACCTTTCAAACGCACGACCACGCGCATCTCAAAGGACAAGGGCAGCATGGGGATGCCACACTCTGCACCTTCCCCTGCGTGCCCCTCACCATCCTGACTTGGAAACATATCGCCGCTCCTTCAGTGTCACAATCCTGGACCTCCCTCCCTCAGGGCATTGTGGGTCTACCCTACAGCACATAGATGACAGCGGTTCAAGAAGGCAGCTCACCCCCCCCCCCACCTTCCCAAGGGGGCACCGAGGCAGGGGGTAATAACGTGCAACGTCCATGTCCCATGAATGAGTTTCGCAAAGAATCTGTTGGAAAAAATTACCAAGGCTGAGGGGGCTGACTCAGGAGATGGAGCGAGGTGGGGGAGGGTGGGGGGGGAGGATGGGGCTTTGGAGGATTGATGGATGATCTTGCACAGGCGTTTGTGAAGGGGTTGGAACGACAGGACAATTCAGGAAACAGAGGACACAGATTTCAGGGCATGGGGTTTACAATCAGAGGCAGCATAAGGGTTAATTATTAATCCTGATAAAACAGGCCAGTCAAATAGCAAGAAGGGCTAGTGAAGCTGAAAAGTGAATGGGGTAGACAACATGATGGAATGAATGGTCTCCTTTGTGGCTCCATTATTCTCAGGAGCTAATTGAATGCTTTGGTGCTATTGAGCGTCAGTGTAGACAGCCGGTCCCCCCACCTACCAGCTCCTCCAAACAGCCAACGCCTTCCACTTATCTTAGTTCCTAGCTTGTGGATAGTATTGCTTTTCTTTGTGAAGTGGACCCATTGTTTAACAAAGGTGCCTGCAGGCTAACATTAACAATTTATCATACGGAACGTGTGTGTATGTGTGTGTGTGTGTGTGTGTGTGTGCGTGCGTGCGTGTGTGCGTGCGTGCATGTGTGTGTGTGCACGTGTGTGTGCGTGCGTGCGTGTGTGTGTGTGTGTGTGTGAGAGAGAGAGAGAGGATGTGTATGTGAAATTGTGTGTGTATATGTGAGAGAATCTGTGTGAGGGATTGTGTGTGTGGGTGAGAGAGAGAGAGTGTGTATGTGAGATTGTGTTTGTGTGTGCGTGTGTGTGTGAGAGAGAGAGGATGTGTATGTGAAATTGTGTGNGTATGAGTGTGAGAGTGTGTGTGAGAGAGTGTGTGTTGTGTGAGTGAGAGTGTGTGTGTGTATATATGTGTGAGTGTGCATGCATACATGTGTGTCTGTGTGTGCGTCTGAGACTGTGTGTGAGTGCGTGACTGTGTGTGTGAGTATGCGTGTATACGTGCCTGTTTGTGTGTGCGTGTGTATATGTGAGTGTGAGAGAGAGGCTGTGTGAGTGAATGTGAGCGTGAGAGAGTGTGCATGTGTGAGTGTGAGAGAGAATGCGTGCGTGCGTGTGTGTGTGCACCAGTCGTGGGCTAACTGGAACATGCGATGTAAAATATACTGGGGGATGGAAGTGGTTGAGCACCCAAATGATTGCAAGGAGCCAAAACCCTTTTATCGATTGACCTGTGTGTGAGCTATTTTATTTCGGACAGTGTATGGGAACTGTTACTATGACAGAACAGCACTTGCTGTTGTCCCACATTGGTTTGTGACACGAGTTATTTTCAGGCCTTTCTAGCCCAGCCCTTTCCTTGTTTTGAAGTGCATAGTAGCTGTAAAACTAATGTAGTGTGAAAATAGCCTCTCCGTTACCCTCCCCCCCACCCCCAGCGACTCCGTGATCTTAATCCCATTCTTCCGGAGTGCACTGGGACAAAGCCTGCTCTTGCATCCTGTTGCTATGTGCATCAGGGGTTGTCAATTCTGCACTGACAGCTCGGTAGGTTTGCTGCAGGGTGTTTTAGAGTTCATGGACCCCTACAGCACAGAACTGAAATAAAAAGCCCTTCGGCCCATTGAATTGAGTCGAGAGTGTGGCACAGTAGGTCAGGCAGCATCCCGGGAGCAGGAGAATCGAAGTTTCGGGCATAAGCCCTTCATCAGGAACGAGGCTTGTGGGCTGGGGGTGAGGTGGGAGGTTGCAGGAGGGGGGAATAGACTCTGATCTCCAGCAACTGCAGACCACATTTTCTC
>NW_025208954.1:10018-15648 GCF_004010195.1 Chiloscyllium plagiosum | reverse complement strand
ATGAACGTCTGAAGCTGCTGCCGCTCTTTTTTTTCTCTCTCTCTCTCTCTCTCACGCACATGAAGATTGATCTTCACCCAGACTAGAACTTCTTTTCCCTGTCCAAATATTTGTGAAAGCAGCCCTTGTTTTGAAGGATGGCATGTTTTCTGATCATCACAATTAAAGGGGTGTCTTTCCCCTGATATGCAAAGGGACAGTCAGTCAGGGGAGGGCAGGGTCACGTCTTGTGTTGTTGTGTGGAATCTGTGACAGCTGCATCAATTCATCCCAACTCCTGTACTCAGTGCTCTGACTGATGAAAGCAAGCATGCCGAAAGTCTTCTTCACTTCCCTGTCTACCCATGACTCCACTTTCTAGGAGCTATGAACCTGCATCCCTACATCTCTTGGTTTGAAATACTGCATATGAAACAGATTTAGTGCTTATCTCAAATCTAATTCGGTATTTTATACTGAATGCCATGACTGATGAAGGCCAGTGTGCCAAAAAAATTCTACCTGTGACTCCATTTTCAGAGAACTGTGAACATGTACTCCAAGATCCATCTGTTCCACTACACTCCTTAAGGTCCTGCCATTCACCGTGAAATTCCTACCTTGATTTGACTATACAAAATGTAAGACCGCACACTTATCTATATTAAACTACATTTGCCATTAACCTGAAATCTATGCCCTCTAATTTTGGACTCCCCCACCCCGAGGGAGAAGACCTTGCCTATTTACCCTACCCATGTCCCTCATGATTTTATAAATGTCTTTAATGTCGCCCCTCAGCCTCCAAAGCTGCAGGGAACATAGCTCCAATTTTTCAAACCCTCCAACCCTGGCAGCATCCTTGTAAATGTTTTCTGAACCTTTTCAAGTTTCACAACACTCTTCCTGTAGCAGAAAGCACAGAAAATGCATGCAGCATTGCAACAATGATGGAACCAATGTCCTATCTGAAGAGGGTTTGAAAACAATATTTATAACTACAAGCAAATCAGGTTAGTTGGTCATGACTTTCCCATAGCAGTTTGTTTTGGTTGTCCTTCATTAACCTATGCTTTAAAATTATAAGAAAATATTTTGAGGGATGGGATTGTTGCTAGCACGTCCAACATTTGCTCCCCATCCCTCATGGCCTTTGGACTGAGCAATTGGCTTCATGCGAGAAGGCAGTTGAGAGTCAATCACATTGTAGTAGGTCTGGAGTCATGTGGTGTGAGCGTTTGCACGCGTGTGTAGGGTTGTGAGTGGTAGATTTCCCTCCCTAAAAGAACACCTTCAACAACACTCTGTAATGATTGGACAAAAACAACAGTTCTGGTAGCATCTATGAGGAGACGACAGTGTTACTGTTTTGAGTCCGGTGGCCCTTCAAAATTAGGCTGGATTCAAAACATTAACTGTTTTCTTTCCACAGATGCTGCCAGACCTGCTGCATTTCCCCAGCAATTGTGCCTTTTGTTGCTGATCTCCAACAGCTGCAATTCATTGTCTTAGCCAATAATGGTTTCCTGGTTGCCAGTACAGAGACAAACTCTCATTTCCAGATCTTTTTATTCGTTGAAAATAACGTCCATTAGCATCCATGATGGGATTTTAAATTTTGTTCTCAGGAGACCGAGATCTCTGGGCTACTTAACCAGTATCACTAGATCACAATCTTCCCTTCACTGACAGTGACATTGACAATCTTGTCCTGAATATTTTTCTTTATGCATTCATGGAACGTGACACTTGGTCTCCCAAAAAATAACCAAGTGCCAATTCAGAGGGCAGTTAAGAGTCAACCACATGACTTTCGATCAAGGGTGACACCTTCACCAAACTGGGAAAGGACTGAAGATTTCCTTCCTTAAAAAAAGGTTATTAGTGAACAAGATAGGTATTTATGACAATTGATAAGATCACCAAAGCAGCGATAAGTTTATATTCCAGATACATAAATTGATTTCAAATTTGCATCGGGGCCATAGCAGCATCAATTTGAAACTCCAGATGTTAAATCCAGTAACAATGCCAAAATGCCACCAACTCCCTACAATCTCTAGGCTTCCCAACACTGACTGGTCTGTAATTGCCAGTTGCATGCTTTTCCTCCTTACTATTTACTAATCAATTCAGCCCATTGAGTTGACTCTGCCATTTATTCAGATCACGATAATTCTGGGAAACATTTACTCCATTTTGCTGCCACTTCCCCATAATCCTCAATTCCCTTACTGGTTAAAAAAAATCTATCTCAGCCTTGAATGCACGTAACAACCCAGGCTCAACAGCACTCTGTAGTATCAAGTTCCACAGATTTACTGCCCTCTGGAGAAATTCCTATCTGTCCTAAACATGCAATCTCTTATTTGGAGGTTACTTCCTCTGGTCCCAGACTTACCCACTTTTCCACGTCTAGCCTGTCAAGTCGCCTCAGAATCTTGTACGTGACAATAAGGTTACCTCTAATTCTTCTAACTTCTAATAAGCACAGGCCCAACCTATTCAGTTCTCCTCATAGGACATTCTTTCCATCCCTGGTATCATCATGGTCAACCTTCTCTGGACTGCCTCCAATGCCAATATATCTTTCCTCAGGTAAAAGGCCCTAAACTGTTCATAGTATTCAGTTTTGGCCTGACTAATGCCTTACATAGATTCACTATAACCTCCCTACATTTCTACTCTATTGAAAAGGCCAACCTCCCATTTGCCTCCCTATTACTCACTGAAAGTGGATGAAGAGATTCGTGGTCGTGATGCCAAATCCCTCTATCTAATGTCATCCTCACCACCTGCTTTCACATCAACTGTCTCTTCTGCAAATTTAGCAATAGTACCTTCACTTTACTTATCCAAGTAATTCGTATATATATTGTAAATAATGTTGGCCCCAGTGCTGATCCCTGTGGTACACCACTAGTTACAAGTTGTCATCCTGAACATGCCCCTGACCACAACTGTGGTAGTTAGCCAATCCTCTATCCATGCTAACATACAGCCTCCCAACACTGTGGGCTCTTTGCTTACTATTTCATGAGATGTGAATATCATTGGCTGTGCCAACAACTCTTCCCAAACTGACTTTGAAAAGGTGGTGCCGAACTGCCTCTTAAATTGCTTCACAAATATGATGTGGTCTGCAACAATGTTCAGGAGTGATTTCCAGCATTTTGGTCAATAACAAAGAAACAATGCGATATATCTTGCAGTCGGAATCCTGTGTTCACACTTGTCTGTTCTTGGTGGTTGAGGTCATGACTTGGAAGGTGCTTTTGAAGAACCACCACTCATGCAATCAAGCCAGACTAATAGATTGTGGCCCGAGACTCTGTCATTTTGACTTCCCTCATCAATCTACATTCTTTCCAGCGAAGTTTCAGTCTCAAACCGCCACGCAATGCCATCTGTTACGGCTTAAAAGATAAGAATACACATGATTACCTACCGTATTTTGGGTTGTATAAATATTTGCCTGCCAGAATTATTTTCCAAAAGACTTTAATTAAACTGGGTGACTGCATGAAATGGTTTGTTGGTCAGATTATAATCATCATCATCAAAGGAGACAATGCCAGTAATACCATTGAACTCTTTTTGTTTAAAAAGCACAAGTTCTTGATTTATTTTTACAACTTACTAGCATTCACACCTGCGTATTCAATGTCAAACTCAGACAACATAAATGAAATTACACCATTAATTTTGTTTTACAACAATCTGACAGATTAATTAATGATACACAGTGAATACCAAGGCTGTTTAATGTGAAATTAAATTTGACTGAAAATGTAAAATCGAGATGAGAGATAACAAATGGGGGAAGGGCAGAAGGCAGGAAATGCAGCATCATAGAAGGTGCTCCTCCAGGGAGTGTATTTAATAAACTACAACTGCTAAATATAAAAAAACACTCTGACATGATCCTCTGGTTTTAATGTAAACCATACTCCCATACAGTAGGTACCATTTAAATAAGTTAATAGATACAAGCCTTGAGCAAATCCAGCCTCCAGCCGGGCCCGCCGCTTCTTGGCTGAAGAAGGGCATGTGCCCGAAACGTCGAATCTTCTGTTCCCTAGATGCTGCCTGACCTGCTGTGCTGTTCCAGCAATAAAGTTTCAGCACCGCCGCTTCTTGGAGCTCAGAGAGGGGTTCCCACTCATTCATTCAACAGGAGGCGGCTCAATTTATTGTAATTGGCACGGAGGGTACAGTGGTCGTGTATCATGTTGAGGAGGAAGCTGTTTCCTCTCATTCAACAGAAGTGGACCTATTTACTAGAGTTTTTTTGTGGTGCAGCTGTAGTCTCCCATAGAGCCCTGAGGCTCAGGTTCAAATCCCACTGCTTCAGTGTGTGTAATAATATTACTGCCCAAGCCACGTGCCAATTAGCAGAGGGATAAGAAAATTAGGGAAGTAAACACGTCAACCTGTTCAATGCTATCTCCAATCATTTCACTTCCTGTCCAGTTCGTTCTACAGGGACCCCAGCCTCGTTTCACGGAGGTTCTTTTTGAGAAGTTTAATCGGGCATTTTTGCACAAGTCGAGTTTAGAAAGCTGGGATCTCTCGCAAGACTGCGAGGGAGACAACAATTGTAATTCGAGGCGGGGAGTCTGAATTATGAATTCACTAATAGCCTCATCTAAGCGATGGTGCAGCCTTCGCCAGCGCCTGTCTCTGTGGCGCAATTGGTCAGCGCGTTCGGCTGTTAACTGAAAGGTTGGTGGTTCGAGCCCACCTAGGGGCGGGGTGTTCGCTATTCTTCCCTGGCTTTGAAGCTGAACGCTTTTAATGGGGTCAGGGAAATGTTCACCAAACGGAAATCCTCTCTTCAAAGGGGTTTCTGAATTGAATTCATGTCTAACGTCAGGGACTGCGGATGCTGAGAAGCCGAGACAAAAAGAGAAACTCGGCAGGTTTGACAGTACCTGTCGGAGAAAACAGAATTTTGAAATGTTGTCTCTGATCCTATTCCCACAGATGTTGCCTGACCTGCTGAGTTCCTCCTGCAATTTCTCGTTTTGTTTTTAACGGAAAGTTCATTTCACCTTTTGGGATGAAACACCTAGACTCGCTATGTGCAGATATTTAACCCTTTCGAATCACTGGGAAGTGATTGGATTCAAACAAACTCTGCGATGATTCACTCTTTCTCAGCTCCACAGGCAGACAGACCTGGGAAGTGAAGTTGTCAGTGTGGTTCTGTATTCGTGGGCCGAGTGGTTCATGCGATGGACTTGAAATCCATTGCGGTTTCCCCACGCAGGTGTGAGCCCTGCCGACTACAAAATGAGAAATGTCGTCGAAAAGAAAGGGAGCTTGCTCCCCGGCTTCTTCTTTAAGATTCAAATCAGTGGAAGGGGAAACGTATTTCACTCACATTGGGACTGGTGGGTATCTGCAACCCACTGCCTGTTCGGGTGCAACAAGCAGATACCCGCGAGCTTCGTTTGAGGCTATGAGCAAAGTGTTTGGAAATGAGACTAGAACAGTGAGAGGCTTGAAATCGTGATCAAAATGAAGCAGGCACCTAAGAACAAAGGTGTTTTATTTCCCAATGAAATATACTGCTTCACAAAGTTGGGCCTGTGGAAGGGAATCAGTGACGGTGATTATCTTTGGTTGTTCACCTTGTGAAGGTTCCC
>NW_025208954.1:8574-9035 GCF_004010195.1 Chiloscyllium plagiosum | reverse complement strand
TATGGAATGAGCTGCCAGAGGAAGTGGTGGAGGCTGATACAATTGCAACATTTAAGAGGCATTTGGATGGGTATACGAATGGGAAGGGTTTGGAGAGTTATGGGCCGGTTGCTGGCAGGTGGGACTCTATTGGGTTGGGATATCTGGTCGGCATGGACAGGTTGAACCGAAGGGTCTGTTTCCATGCTGTACATGTCTCTGACTCTGACTCTATCTAATTGAAAGTCTGGTGATGAATAATGGATCATAAGCATTCAGATTCAGTAAGCATTAGTTGCTTACTGCAAGGAGAATTGTTCACTGCTTTGGGTTGCTCAGTTCAACCTCAGACGTAAATGCAATACCTCAGCAAGTACGAATTGGGCTTTTGCAACCAGTTTGTCAATTACCTAAAATACCATGTTTACCAAATGTTTCAAACTGAATCTCACTGTGGAATCCTGCATTGGATAACTTAAAGG
>NW_025208954.1:7712-8503 GCF_004010195.1 Chiloscyllium plagiosum | reverse complement strand
TTTGCAGAAAGAGAGCTAACAGCACAAAGGGGAACAGTAATTCACTGACAAAGTACATCGACCAATTCATCATATCCTAAAAATAATCAATACGATTCTCCCTATGGTTGGTGTTTCAGGTACGCAACACTGAGTTGTTCATAAAAGTCTTGATTTAAATTGACAAAGAATTTACTCTATGGTGAACACTTGCTCAGGTTGAGTGAAATTTCCATAATTCCATCTTTGAGAGCGTTTGTTTTATTGACTCAGTTGAAAATATGATCCTTTTTGTAAGCCAAGATTTCTACAAAATATCAAGCTAAGATCAAGCTAAGGAGTAACGTGTTGCTTCACAGCGCAGTACAGTATTGGCACGTTTTTGAAGAACATGCAGTACTGAAACGAGCTGTCACTGCAGAACTATACTTTCTCTCACTAAGAGAGGGCGGAGAAAATTCTTCATTGAAATTGTTGGTTCGAGTATATAAGGAATCTTTTCTCAATGTTCATTGTGGTTTGTTATTTAATTAGTGGCAAAGTGAAAAAGTGTTACCATTTGAAATATTTTCAAACAGTTGGCACAGTGTGATATTTTTCATCGTTCTCTTCAGCATTTCACAGAAGTAGATTGTAATGTTTTTATGGTAAGTAAAAATCTGACAGCAGGTTTATTGTGTTCAATCTCCAGTCGTCAGGTGTGTTCTAATTTATATGGAGTTATGATACACCCTTTTTAGTGGTGATCAATCTTCTTTTCACAGCTTAGATCTGAGAGTTTGTTGTTCATGAAGTTATACATAATATTACAC
>NW_025208954.1:5448-7286 GCF_004010195.1 Chiloscyllium plagiosum | reverse complement strand
AACGGAAGGGACTGCGGATGCTGAGAAGCCGAGACAAAAAGAGAAACTCGGCAGGTTTGACAGTGCCTGTCGGAGAAAACAGAATGTTGAAATGTTGTCTCTGATTCTCTTCCCACAGATGTTGCCTGACCTGCTGAGTTCCTCCTGCAATTTCTCGTTTTGTTTTGAACGGAAATGTCATTTCACCTTTTGGGATGAAACACCTAGACTCGCCATGTACAGATATTTAACCCTTTCGAATCACTGTGAAGTGATTGGATTCAAACAAACTCTGCGATGATTCACTCTTTCTCAGCTCCACAGGCAGACAGATCTGGGAAGTGAAGTTGTCAGTGTGGTTCTGTATTCGTGGGCCGACTGGTTAATGCGATGGACTTGAAATCCATTGCGGTCTCCCCACGCAGGTGTGAACCCTGCCGACGACAAAATGAGAAATGTCGTCGAAAAGAGAGGGAGCTTTCTCCCCGGTTTCTTCTTTAAGATTCAAATCAGTGGAGGGGGAAAAATATTTCACTCACATTGGGACTGGTGGGAATCTGCAACCCACTGCCTGTTCGGGTGGAACAAGCAGATACCCGCAGAGCTTCATTTGAGGCTATGAGCAAAGTGTTTGGAAATGAGATTAGAACATTGAGGGGGTTGAAATCGTGATCGAAATGAAGCAGGCACCTGAGGACAAGGGTGTTTCCTTTGCCAGTGAAAGATACTGCTTCACAAAGTTGGCCCTGTGGCGGGGAATCAGTGACGGTGATTATCTTTGGTTGTTCACCTTGTGAATGTTAACATTGCTGCGCATGTCCGTGTTAACGTCAGAGCTCTGCAGCATGGTGCCGTAAGATTCGCACAGTGCCAGGGGCGCAATGGATGACGCATCTGACTCCACCCACCTGTTTGAAATGCAGCTCACAGCTTCTTCACACACCCCTAATTAATCTTTCTCATTGTCCTGAAGCCGGCATACGGTTTGAATTCCCGATCTGCGGGAATGAGAATCTTTTCACTGTCTCGCGTCAGTAAGTGTCCCCGAGAACATCGGAGTCAAGTCACAGCGCTATCAGATGAGGGGAAGCTGAAATAGCCCCACACGCTGCTCACGGGCACATTTTAATTTCCCCAACTCACCGCCTCAACCACTGCGGCTCCTGGGAGTGGAAAGGAAACAATCACCAAATCCCAGTCTTAGCTTTGTAAATGTTCAGAAAATCAGCAAACGTTCATCCCTTCGGATTTTCTATACTGGACTGACAGGGAAGGGTTTTGTCACTCTTTTGTAGGACATTGCAAGTGGATGTTTTGCAGAAAAGCACCACAATACAATCTGATTAATCAGGACCTGGATGTTTTCGGTCTTTGAATGTAAGTGTTGTGCTCAAGAACTTTGTTGTTCACAGTTTATAATACTTATCTTCCCAGTCCCCTGTATCACTTATCGAAAATGTTTAAGTTGCGTCTTGTAATCTTTTCACTGTCTGCTAATGAGGATAGCGTTTCCGTGTTTTACCTAAATTATCTTGACCTTGCATACCTCAAGCCTCCAGCTAATTTCACGAGAAAGCTTTTCCAGTTCAAAAGCCAACTGTTAATGATGGCTCTGTTTCTTGTCACGTATCCAATTTCAGATCGATGTTGTTAATGCCCCTTTTATTCCTTCAGATCCAGGTTTCGCTCACAGGGCTAGAACAGAACTGGCACCAAAAGCATTTACCAATCTACGTTCATCCTACCGATTGTATTAGCATCATCAACACTTCTCACCAAAATAACTCGAGAGACTTTCATCACAATTTTCTGTGATCAGTTCTACATTAGCTTTGCTCGTTAAACCCCAAATGTCTTGA
>NW_025208954.1:0-3767 GCF_004010195.1 Chiloscyllium plagiosum | reverse complement strand
CTGGACATGACGCAAGGGGTACAATTGGGAAGAGATTTTGGCAAAATATTGTCAGTTAGGAAATGGAAAAATGTTCATGAAGCAAAACAGAAATCCCAGTCTCCAGCTTTGTGAATCTTTAGAAACTCTTTGGGAAGCGGATTTAGAGGAGAATGAAAGATGAACTGTCCGACTGAGCAGAGACAGTGCAGACACCGTGCCCTTGTTGAAGAGGCGGGAAGATTGACTCTGATGTTCTCGGGACATGAACTGATCTGAGACATTGAAAGAATTGTCGTTCCTGCACATCAGGAATTCAAACCCCTTCTCGCCTCCGAGCCAATGAGAGAACTCGGGAACAGGCAAAACACTGAAAGGCTCGAAGGGCGACTGCCGCGAAGTAAGAAAGCCAGTTCCTCGTGACATGGATGTGTCTGGAGACTGTCCCCGGTGTCTCCACAATGAATGTCCCAGGCTTTATTATGGAAAACCAAAACTGATAGACGACAATTGTAATTCTAGGCGGGGCAAACTGAATTATGAATTCACTCATAGCCTCCCCTAAGCGATCGGGAAGGGGGCGTGGCTCCTTGTCTCTGTGGCGCGATTGGTCAGCGCGTTCGGCTGTTAATTTCAAGGTTGATGTTTCAAGCCCGCCCCGGAGCGGTCTGTTTGCTGTTCTCCCTCCAGTTGCGAAGTTTTCTGTTTTTAATGGGGTCAGGCAAAGAATTTCCAGAGCAGCTGCTTCTCATTCTGTCTCCCTGCTGTCCTTTGTCTCGTCTCCAGGAACCGGCCCCTCTCTACAGGCAAAATATTAAGCCGTTTTCTTTGCAAACTTTTCTCTGACACCTGAGTGACTAGTGACAAGCATTGCCCTCCTCAACAGAGAACTGGAGAATTCCACGCAGACCTCCACGAGGGTGTCATCTCAACTGTGCACATTGGGCCTGTGTATCAATGTGAAATATTTATGTCGAAGTGTTTTGGGAAGCAGATGAGAAGGCGAGGTGTAGAACAGTGCGCCGTTATACGGGAAAGCTGCTAAAGAGGACATTGAGTGAATAGGAGAGATGGTTTCCCTTCTGGGTGATGCTCCCATCACGCACCCGCAGACATATCGCCGACAAGCAAATATAATCTCTGTCTAAATTCCCACATTCTGTTTTTTCGAACTGTGATTTCGCTCAAAAGCACAAAATTTCAACACTCGCAAAACTCAAACTTTAACAAAATACTCATAGATATACTTTGCGAACACCTGGAAAACATTCTTCCAAACTTACCTGGGAAATTTCGGTTTGACGGCTCTTGAACTTTAAGTGGAAGGACGGGAAGTTTGCCTCGAGGCTGCGGAATGTGGAGATGTGTTCCCCATGTTAACTGGTAGTGGTTGGCCATCCCAGTGCTTCCCGAAGAAGGGTTGCGCTGACCCACCGGGAGTTATCTTTGATAAACTGTCCCGGGGCTTCCAGCCGTACCGTGACGTCATAGAGCGAGCCCCCGGTGATGGCCTGCAGCTGCCGTGACACAATAATGATGCTGTCCCCGGAACATGAATCCGAATTAGTTCATGAGTCACGTGGTACTGAATCATTCTGTGGAAATTTCTTCCAACTTCACGGATTTATATATAAGAGGAAGTAAATGGGCAGGGCTCACACCTCAGGTCCACTCTTCCTTCACTCGCAACACCCCACACCCACCTCCCATAGTGCCAAGGCACTTTCCACTTCAACCGCCGAATGTGTAACACCTGCCCATTTACCTGCTCCCTCCTGAATATCCAAGGGCTCGAACATACCTGCCAGGTCAAGCAGCACTTTGTCTGCACATTTGCCACAATCTAGTCTACTGCATTCGCTGCTCACAGTGAAGCATGATGCAGAAACTGGGTGACTGTTTCGCAGAACATCTCAATTCTGCCTGCAAAAAAGGCCCTGAGCTTCTGGTTGCCCGCCACTTTAACATGCCACCCTGTTCCCTGGCCAACATCTCAGTCTCAGGCATGTAGCAGTGTTCCAGCAAAGCTCGGCTCCAGTTGGAAGAACAACGCCTCATTTTCCACTTGAAGACCCGACAGCTCCACCTACAGTTCTATGATTTTAGGGCCTGAAATCCGCCATGTCCTATTCTCTCCTATTCACGTAATGTCGTCTTTAGCAGCTTTCCTGTCGAAGGGCGCTCTGTTCTGCATCTCGCCTTCTCATTTGCTTCCCAAAAAACGCAACATAAATATTTCACATGGATATTTCACATGGTTGAGGTGACACACTCGTGGAGGTCTTCGTGGTCTTCTCCTGTTCTCTGTACCCTATGTTGAGGAGTACTTGTCACTGGCCACCTGGGTATCAGAAAAATGTTTAGAGACAAAACGGTTGAATTATCTGACAGTGGCGAGAGCCCGGTTCCTGGGGACGGGACAAACAGCAGCAAGGATACAGAATTAGAAGCAGCTGTTCTGGAAACTGTTTGCCGCTTGCAATTCTAAGAGCAATCTCAAATGTATTTCACACTGAGCAAGTCTCAGCTAGTTCAAGAGGTGGGTTACGGGCGATGGGGTGCACCTGGTATCTAGCTCGTTGGTCTAGGGGTATGAAACTCGCATTGGGTCTTCTACTACTCTGACTTGCCAGAGATGCAGTGTTTGAGGAATGTCAGCAATGAAGCGAAATTGGAAAATTGTGACTGCTCTCCACGGAGAACAGAAGCCTTGCAAATCATGAGAGGCCTAGACACAGGAAATAATGTTGTGAAAATGCTCCCACGCCTGAAAGGATCCACAACGATTCGGCAGAGTTTTAAAGTCAGGAGGGAAAGAAATAAAAGTGACATTAGGAAGAACGTTTTCGTACAGGGAGTGGTTAATGTCAGTAAATCCCTATCTGACATTGACAAAGAGGAAGATTCAATAGACCCGAAAAGGAATTCGGTGGTCATGTTCAGATGTGCAGATTTACACGGAAAAGGCACGGAAATACGAATTGAGACACACGTTTACTAACAGTGTAGAACCAGCAGATCGAAGGTGGGCCACATGGCCTCCGTCTGCGCTGTGACACATGTTGTGATTCAGTGTGAAATCACAGTTCGATCAACAGAATGTGGGAATTTAGAAATAAGTTTATATTTACACAGCCTCCATACGTCTGCACAATAGCATATTACACGACAGCAGTGGAGATCTTTGACATCAGTCTCGAACGTGGCTGCCACACTCCAGACAAAAGGCTGAAGGGATCTATGGAAAACACTCCACGGGGGAAAGTAGAGTGTCGCAGCGGGAGGGTGCTGCGTTCATGTCCCTCGATCGAAACCCTCGTCTGCTATTGCTTCCCTTTGTAACGGAACTCTGTTCTATATCTTGCCTTTGCCTCTGCTTCCCAAATCTTCGAGCATCTGCACTGAATATGTCACTAAACACTGGCCCAACTTACACAATTGAGGGGAAGTGCTTGTGGAGATTTGAGTTGCTTTCCGCCAGTCTGCACTGAACTGAATCCTTACACCCCTCTCTGAAATGGGAATGAGCTGGTGAAGTTGAAACAATTCGAATTCGAATCCCTACACTGCGGAAACAGGCCCTCCTGCTCAACAAGTCCGAATCAACCCTTCGAAGAGTAACCCGCCCAGACCGGACATTTACTTCTGACTGATGCGCCTAACCTACCGACCTCTGGGCACTATGGGGCAGTTTAGCATGGTCACTACACCTAAACTGCACATCTTTCGACTGTAGAAGGAATCCGGAGCACCAGAGCAAACCCACGCAGACACGAGGAGATTGAACA
>NW_025208953.1:6565-15643 GCF_004010195.1 Chiloscyllium plagiosum | reverse complement strand
GAGAAAATGCAGAGGCATGGAATTGAGGATGATTTAGCAGTTTGGATTAGAAACTGACTATCTAAAAGAAGGCAGCGAGTGGTGGTTGACGGAAAATATTCAGCCTGGAGTCCGGTTACTAGTGGTGTGCCACAAGGATCTGTTTTGGGACCACTGATGTTTGTCATTTTTACAAACTACTTAGACGCAGGCATAGGTGGATGGATTAGTAAGTTTGCAGATGACAGGAGTAGTGGGCAGTGTAGAAGAATGTTGCAGGTTGCAGGGGGACTTGGATAAACTGCAGAATTGGGCTGAGACGTGGCAAATGAAGTTCAATGCAACTAAATGTGAGGTGATTCACTTTGGGAAGAATAACAGGGTCAATGGAAAGATTCTTGGTCGTGTGGATGCGCAGAGGGATCTTGGAAGCCATTTACATAGATCCCTGAAAGTTACCACCCATGTTGATAGTGCTGTTTAGAAAAAAGTGAGGACTGCAGATGCTGGAGATCAGAGCTGAAAATGTGTTGCTGGAAAAGCGCAGCAGGTCAGGCAGCATCCAAGGAGCAGGAGAATCGACATTTCAAGCATGAGCCCTTCTTCAGCCCTTCTTCCTGAAGAAGGGCTCATGCCCGAAACGTCGATTCTCCTGCTTCTTGGATGCTGCCTGACCTGCTGCACTTTTCCAGCAACACATTTTCAGTGCTGTTAAGAAGGCATACGGTGTGTTAGATTTCATTGGTAGAGGGATTGAGTTCCGGAACCGCAACTACGAAACGCTAGTGCAGCCACACTTGGAATATTGTGTGCAGTTCTGGTCGCCATATTTCGGGAAGGATGTGGAAGTATTGGAAACGGTGCAGAGGAGATTTACCAGATGTTGCCTGGTCTGGAGGGAAGGTCTATATAGAACATAGAACAATACAGCACAGAACAGGCCCTTCGGCCCACAGTGTTGTGCCGAACATTTGTTCTAGCTTAAGCACCCATCCATGTACCTATCCAATTGCCGCTTAAAGGTCGCCAATGATTCTGACTCTGCCACTCCCATAGGCAGCGCATTCCATGCCCCCACCACTCTCTGGGTAAAGAACCTACCCCTGACATCCCCCCTATACCTTCCACCCTTCACCTTAAATTTATGTCCCCTTGTAACACTCTGTTGTACCCGGGGAAAAAGTTTCTGACTGTCTACTCTATCTATTCCTCTGATCATCTTATAAACTTCTATCAAGTCACCCCTCATCCTTCACCATTCCAATGAGAAATGGGCTAGCACTCTCAACCTATCCTCGTACGACCTATTCTCCATTCCAGGCAACATCCTGGTAAATCTTCTCTGCACCCTCTCCAAAGCTTCCACATCTTTCCTTAAGTGAGGCGACCAGAACTGCACACAGTACTCCAAATGTGGCCTAACCAAGGTCCTGTACAGCTGCAACATCACTTCACGACTCTTGAATTCAATCCCTCTGCTAATGAACGCTAATACACCATAGGCCTTCTTACAAGCTCTATCCACCTGAGTGGCAACTTTCAAAGATCTATGAACATAGACCCCAAGAACCCTACCGTTAACCCTGTATTCCGCATTCTTATTTGTCCTTCCAAAATGGACAACCTCACACTTGACAGGGTTGAGCTTGACAGGGTCTAATGAGGAAAGGCTAAGAGACTTGGGTCTGTTCTCATTGGAAAGAAGGCGGCTAAGATAGAGGCATACAAGATGATCAGAGGATTAGATAGGGCAGACAGTTAAAGTCTTTTTCCTAGGATGATGATGTCAGCTTGTATGATGGGGCATAACTACAAATTGAGGGGTGATAGATTTTAGACAGATGTCAGAGGCAGGTTCTTTACTCAGAGAATGGTAAGGGCAGTAGAATGCTCTACCTGCCAAAGTAGTTAACTCAGCCACATTAGGGAGATTTAAACAATCCTTGGATAAGCAGTTGGATAATAATGGGATAGTGTATGAGGATGAGCTTAGAATAGTTCACAGTTCGGCGCAACATTGAGGGCCGAAGGGCCTGTTCTGCGCTGTATTGTTCTATTTTCTATGTTTTGTGTTAGGCCTTTCAGGACTGAGACAAGGAGAAACTCCTTCACCCAAAGAGTTGAGTCTTTTGAATTCTCTGAGAGAAAATGGTGGAGGCCAAAATATTGAATGTTTTCAAGAATGAGTTAGGTATAGTTCTTAGAGTAAAGGGATCAAATGATACGGGGAAAAGACAGGAACAGGATAGTTGGTTGCATGATCAACCATGATCCTGTTAAATGTTGGAGCAGGCTCAAAGGGCCAGATGACTTACAATTCTTTGGTTTGTTTAGTTTCATTTGTCTTTCTAATCACATGCTGGACCTGCACACTAACATTTTGTGAATAATGTACAGAACACTAAAGTCTACCTGTACTTCAGCATACGATTCTTACGTATTTAAATACTTTGGTTCTTCCTGCCAAAGTGATCAGGTTTATGTATGCCCAGTTTGATATTCCACCAGCTAAATTTTTGCTCACTCACTTAACCAGTCTAGATCCCTTTGCAGATTCATATCTTTTTCATAATTTATTTTCCCATCTGTCTTTGTGTCATCAGCTAATTTAAAAATTCGGCATTTGGTCCCTTCATTCATGATATTTATATAAATTGCAAATAGCTGAAGACCCCACTATTGACCTCTATGGCATTCCACACACTAAATCTTTTCAATCTGAAAACGACCTGTTTATCCCTACTCTGCTTCCTGTCAGCTAACCAAACTGCTGTTCTGCTTGTCATGTTGTCTCCTATGCCACAGCTTCTATTTTGTGTGCTCTTAAGGTGAGCATGCAGATTCAGTGAGCAATTAAAAAATGCAAATGCATTGTTAGCAAATGGAGGGCAAGAAGATGAGCTGGGATGTGCTGCTAAGGCTGTATAAGATTCTCATCAGACTGAATTTGGAATATTGTGAGCGGTTTTGCACCCTATATCTCTGGAAGGGCGTGTTGATCTTTGAGGGGTCCCAGAGGAGTTCTGAAGAATGATCCTGGGAATGAAGGGCTTGTCATATGAGGAGCAGTTGAGGTCTTTGGTTCTCTACTCAATGGCGCTTACAAAGGTGAGAGGGGAATCTCATTGAAACTTGAAAATATTGAGAGGTCTGGATAGGGTGAACTGGAGAAGATGCTTCCACTGGTAGGAGAGACCAAGACCTGAGGGGAGTGAAAGGATGACCCTTTGGAACTGAGATGAGGAAAAATATCTTCAGCCATGGGCTGGTTAATGTGGAGAACTCATTGCTGCAGAAGGCAGAGGAAGGCTTGATTTTTTCAGAGTTAGGTTCTTGATTCATCAGAGAATGAAGGCTTATGGGTAGAAGGCAAGAGAATGGGGTTGAGAAACCTATCAATCATGATCGAATGGCGAAGGAGACTGAATGGGCCAAATGGCCTATTGCTGCTCCTTTGTCTCTGGTCTTATGGCATTGTTTGATGTGGCACTATATCAAATGCTTTCTAGAAATTGACGTACACCACATCAGTGTTGTTTGTTACCTCATTTAAAAAAAAGTCAAATAAACACTGCCTTTATTCCTGATGAAGGGCTTTTGCCCGAAACGTCGATTTCGAAGCTCCTTGGATGCTGCCTGAACTGCTGTGCTCTTCCAGCACAACTAATCCAGAAATAAATTCATTAAGTGCCATTTCTTTCCAAAACCATCATGCTGTGCCTGATTGCATTGAGATTTTCCACATATCTTGCTATAACCTGCTTAATAATAGATTCCAGCCTGTCACCATGTTATTTATTTCTTCCCTTCCGATAAACCACAATGCATTCATCTGATTTTGTGCTGAAGTTTGGATGATTTCAATTATTTTAACATTCTTTTGTGGGATGGAGTGTACCGACAAGACTAGTATTTGTTATCCACCCTAATGACATTGAACTTTGATGTAACTGAGAATTACTCCAAGCTGTGATGTTCTTGATAGCTGGTTTGAATGATTTGTAACCTAATCTTGGGGAAATTACCTGTAAATGAGTTAAAGAATGCATAATTCAGAAGGTGGGTATTCAGTGATAGCGCTTTTTTAAAATCTTTGCTCAATGTTTTGAAGTTGCATTGTTTGCCAATTTATTTTTCCAGTCTTTACCAGTAATTCAACAAATGCTGAATCCTCTTTGAGTCAATGGGGAACTGGGAATGATGAAATGCGTGAGATGCAGATTTCATGTTTCCTTAAACAACGGAATAGACGGTCCCAGGTGAGATGGAACAAGATAGCTATGTACAATCTACTTAGATTCCTAAATGGCAGAAGTAATGTGTGGAATGATCAACATGCTTATTAAGTCTTTGTTTTTCTTAGAATCTTGAGTTAGTCTTTTACCAGTAATTTATTGTCATTCCTCTTGCATGTATTTGGATGTCTAAACACGCCAATTCCATGTAAATTTTAAGATTTACATGGAATTAAGTGCAGATGCTGGCTTTCATGTCAGCTCAGTTCTACATGGGTTGGGACTCAGACCAGCATTTCACTATTGTTAGAGCTCTTCTGTAATTGTTTTGACTAGTATTCCACATGGGATAGATGCCAGGAGGTCTACCAGAACTGGAGTTCTCCAGATTATTAGTATCTATCTATATTGAGAATGAATTTGCTCTGTAAGGTTTCAAGAGGTTTCACTGAGACTGAAGTGCGTGCATAGGCAAGAACTAGTAACTATTTTATTCACTTTTAAAATCAAAATTAATTTTTTTTCTTGGGGTGAAAAAGCCTATGATGCAAGTAATATTTTTAAAATATATGAATTATGTACTCTGTTTATTAACACAGTTCTAGCATCTGCAAGAGGGGGAGGTAATTTTATTAAAATGTGATAGAATCACCGCCAATAAATCTGACCTCTCTGCTCTCTTAAATAGAACATCAAGTTTCTAGATTGTGTCAAAAAATGTGATGCTGGAAAAGCTCAGTAGGTCAGGCAGCATCTGAGAAGAAGGACAGTCAATGTTTTTGGGCATAAGCATTTCATCAGAACAGGCTTATGCCCGAAACACCGACTCTCCTGCTTCTCAGATGCTGCCTGACCTGCTGTGTTTTTCCAGCGCCACAGTTTTTGACTCTGATCTCCAGCATCTGCAGTCCTCACTTCCTCCTCCTAGACGGCCATATAATATTCTATTGTCCTTCTTATTGTAATCTTTTAAATTTAAAGGCTTTACAATTAGAGCATTGTGCTATGTAGCCTCTTGACAAGGTTGACTGCCTCCGGCCAATTGTTCATGACCCTTTGTGCAGCTCTTTCCAAGGTGCACTTGAGTTCCTTTAATGGAATGTACTCTTGCACCAAACTAGAGTTCCTGCTTCTATATCCCAGGAAAATTGTCACCTCCCACTTATGCTGCATAGCTTTCTTTGAAGAGTAATCTTGTGATGAGAATCGACTGAAATTTTCAATGAAGAGGCTGATGCAAATGAAAGAAGATAAATGAGTTATACCTTTCATCTCCAGTTGTGCAAAAATAGAATTTAGAAGCAGATAACGAGCTGGGAACTTTTTTAAAAAATGGAAGTACCAATGCATCATACTAGTATACAATCCTCTTTTTAAGTTTAATGGAGTTAAAATGCTAACATAGTGCTGCCATTGATTTTCATCTGGCAGCTCCTTCCTGCATTTAACTGTCAGGATTCGTGAGCCCTAGAAAACCCAGTCCATGCATATTAAATTCCAAGTACTTCCACATTTGGAGAATGGATTGTCCCTTCTTATTTAGAGATATTGTGGTGCTTTTTTTTGGGTGTCACACAGCTGTGTAAATGACACGTGAGTACACACCAGCCAAGAATACAATGAATCTCTTATGTCGGCAGATTATGATGGAAATCTTTCTATCATAAACAAACTGGATGGACTGCATTTGACCATTTGCCACCTGATAGATTCTGAACACAACATTTATTTCCCAATACAGTCTTGGTCAATACCGCATGTGAATATCAGTCCTCAGCTAGTTACATTGCTTTGTGAAGGGATTTATCTGATTGTAGCTTGGAAAAGGCTAGAATATATGCTTAAGATGGGGTGGGGGATGGAGTGAATGCTAAGCGGATGCTCCAATCCATTACTCTTTTCCCCTCCACAAACCCCATCTTTTCCTGGCTATATTTTCTTCAGAGGAAAGGTCACTGGACTCAAAACATTAACTCAGTTTGTCTCCACAAATGCTGCCAGACTGCTGAGTTTTCCCAGCAATTTCTAATTTCCAGCATCTGCAGTTCTTTTTATTTGTTGAAGAAATTTATCTATTTTGTTTGTTGTTTTTTATCTGTAATACTTTGGAGCGAATGGAGTTAACTCGAGAAGCTTGTCAAGCTTTCACTTTGATGTCATCGTGATGAAATTCCTGTATTTAAGGTGATTACATCAGACATCCAGATGAAGTTTAATAAAGTTACAGCTGTGGCAAAAGGATTCCTTACTCGTAGACTGATGAAAACAGAGAAATTGAAACAACTTCAACAAACTGTGAAAGTAAGAACTTTAAAATCTGACACTGTATGCTTGTGGATAAGAAATCACTCATGGAATCTTTCAGCCCATTGTGATGTTCTTGCCTCTGGAAGAGCTGTTCAGTTAGTCCTATTCCTTTGTTTCAAAGATAGCTGTTCAAATTCTCCTTTTTTGATATATTCTCAATTCTCCAGTGAAAGTTGGAAACAGATATTGTTGGGATAAAAAATATTATGCTTAGTACAATTTATATTTTAATAGATTTTGAAATAAACTGAGGTAGAAATAAGCATATTAATATATTTTGAATTTCTAGCAGTAGCAATCATTTGGGTTTGTATGTAATTACTTGTATGTTTTTGTTGAAGGATACCTTGGAATTTATCAATAATTTTCAGATAGAAACCCCTCTCAAAAGAGGTGCTGTGTCATCGCAAGATCTTTCATTGCACGAAAGAGTTGTTACACAGGTATTAAGTCAAATTGCATAAATTCAGTCAGTTGAATTTTAGACTGCAAAATTCCATATCTGTAAGTGTTGGTTTCCTTTTTCTAGTTACGAGCTGCCCTTTATGAGATTCACGACATCTTCTTTGTATTCAATCCTGAAGATAGAATGCAAATTCTGAGCCATGATCGGGAAATTCACAAAGAAAAACAGCTGAGACAAATGGTAACTTATACTAACTAGGGGTCAGTGAACAAAGTATTTCTGTACCTGAATATTATTTTTATGTTCGAACATTACTTTATGACATGTAATTTATTTAGAGAAGCTAACAGAGGCAATTACAAGGTAGGACATGAAAATTATAGTCGATAGAGTGTGGTGCTGGAAAAAGCACAGCAGGTCAAGCAGCATCAGGAGCAGGGAGTCGACGTTTCAGGTAGGAACCTCTCATCTGTTCAGATGAAAGATTCTGATCGAAACATCGACTCCCCTGCTCCTCTGATGCTGCTTGATCTGCTGTGCTTTTTCTTGCTGAAAATGTGTTGCTGGAACAGTGCAGCAGGTCAGGCAGCATCCAGGGAACAGGAGAAACAGGAAGGGCTTATGCGCGAAACGTCGATTCTCCTGTTGCCTGGATGTTGCCTGACCTGCTGCGCTGTTCCAGCAACACACTTTCAGCTCTGATCTCCAGCATCTGCAGACCTCACTTTCTCCTTTTTCTTGCTCCACACTTTATCGACTCTGACTTTCCAGCATCTGCAGTCCTCACTATTTCCAATGCAAATTGTACTCTGAGAAGCATGGGAATATTTTGTGGAAGAGTTTAATTAATGTAATGAGTCCTTATTGAATTGTTAATGCAGATAAAATGTTCAGGGAATGTGTTATAAGAAAAATTATTTTTGTAACATGACATCTGATTTCGAAAAGAAAACATTAAGGACACTTTATTACTTAAACAATAGTATGAAACATATTCTGACTATAAACTCTTCTGCACTGGCTATGTAAATACAATGTCTGCAAGAGCAGGTCAGATCTCAGCACTCTGCAGTGAATAACTTGCCGCCTGACACCTGATGCTTGTCCAGTAACTGAGTCAAAGAGTCATAGAGATGTACAGCATGGAAACAGACCTTTTGGTCCAAACTGTCCATGCCGACCAGATATCCCAACCCAATCTAGTCCCACCTGCCAGCACCCGGCCCATATACCCATTCATATACCCATTCAAATGCCTCTTAAATGTTGCAATTGTACCAGCCTCCACCACATCCTCTGGCAGCTCATTGCACACACATACCACCCTCTGCGTGAAAATGTTGCCCCTGAGGTCTCTCTTATATCTTTCCCTTCTCACCCTAAACCTATGCCCTCGAGTTCTGGACTCCCCAACCCCAGGGAAAAGACTGTGTCTATTTATCCTATCTATGCCCCTCATAATTTTGTAAACCTATATAAGGTCACCCCTCAGCCTCTGACACTCCTAGGGAAAACAGCCCCGGCCTGTTCATCCTCTACCAATAGCTCAAATCCTCCAACCCTGGCAACATCCTTGTAAATCTTTTCTGAACCTTTTCAAGTTTCACAACATCTTTCCGATAGGAAGGAGACCAGAATTGCATGCAATATTCCAATGCTGGCTGAACCAATGTCCTGTATGGCCGCAACATGACCTCCCAACTCCTGTACTCAATACTCTGACCAATAAAGGAAAGCATACCAAACGCTTTATTCACTATCCTATCAACATGACCTCCAACTCAACTTTCAAGGAGTTATGAACCTGCACTCCAAGGTCTCTTTGTTCAGCAACACTCCCCAGGACCTTACCATTAAGTGTCTAAGTCTGCTAAGATTTGCTTTCCCAAAATGCAGCACCTCGCATTTATCTGAATTAAACTCCATCTGCCACTTCTCACCCCATTGGCCCATCTGATCCAGAACCTGTTGTAATCTGAGGTAACCCTCTTCGCTGTCCACTACACCTCCAATTTTGGTGTCATCTGCAAACTTACTAACTGTACCTCTTATGCTCACATCCAAATCATTTATGTAAATGACAAAAAGTAGAGGACCCAGCACCGATCCTTGTGGCACTCCACTGGTCACAGGCCTCCAGTCTGAAAAACA
>NW_025208953.1:0-1213 GCF_004010195.1 Chiloscyllium plagiosum | reverse complement strand
TTCTCCCCACCCCCACCCTCCTCTAGCTTATCTCTCCAAGCTTCAGGCTCTCTGCCTTTATTCCTGATGAAGGGCTTTTGCCCGAAATGTCGATTTTGCTGAAGCTCCTCGGATGCTGCCTGAAATGGTGTGCTCTTCCAGCACCACTGATCCAGAATCTGGTTTCCAGCATCTGCAGTCATTGTTTTTACCTTGTTGATTTCAGAACAATACCATTCCTGCCATCATGTCTTCACAAAAGATTATAACATTACTCAGCCCTTACCAACAGTCTCTGGACATGAATAGATTGCAGAACACCAAACAGTATATACTTGTCAAATACCTTTTAACTGGACCATTATCCCTTTAAGAAACTAACTGACAAAACTGTGTTTCCATGAAATTGCATGAATGAATGAAACTCACAGCAGCAAATAGTAAACAAATCTCACAACTCAGCTGCAATAATCAGTTTAAGATCCTTTATTCTTTTATGAAGTCCAGGTACAATTTCTAACCTATTTAGAGCATGAAGGCCTCGTATTTTCACTAACATTTACAAACTTAAAAGACAAAAGGGCTAACATTTCTTAGTTATGCAAGCAGACCAGACAGATGCTTATTATTCCCATCAGAGGTAACAGCCAGCATTTTGCACTCCACACAGTCAGTCGCCTGAGGTGGGAATTGAACCCGGGTCTCATGGCACTGTGAGGCAGCAGTGCTAACCACTGTGCCACCGTGCCGCCCACATTGGAACATTTCTTAATTATGCAAGCAGACCAGACAGACTGCTTATTATTCCCATCAGAAGTAACAGCCAGCATTTTGCACATGTTTTAACCCTCTCCTGTGCCCCAGAACAGAAGCCCCTCAAACTTTTGTGAACTATAGATAAAAAATATAACGGAATTTTAACATGTGTAAGAAGTGTGTATACAGGGGCTCTTGTAAGAACTGTATTTTGGGATTCTGTTTCCATCTTGAACTTGTGCTACTTCTGGTTGCTATTTTTGCCACTCTAAGATTTCGGTCGTTATTTGAACACGATCCCACAACAGTAGATATCTTGGTAGCAATAAGGTGCAAGACTTTCAGGAAGAAAAGAGTTATTAAGGAGTCTTTGACAGTAGCCTAGTACTTCCAACAACAGCAAGTTCATGGTTCATTCATCCGATTACCATTTGTATGCATGATGTTATGTTGGACATGGGTGTCCATGGCCGACCAA
>NW_025208952.1:11621-15639 GCF_004010195.1 Chiloscyllium plagiosum | reverse complement strand
GAATAATCCTCTGGCCTGTGAATGGTCAATACTATGTGTGAATAACCCTTCACCCGAGGATGATCAATACTGTGTGTAAGTAATCCTGTGGACGGACGGTGGTCAATACTGTGTGGGAATAATCCTGTGGCTTGAGGATGGATAAAACTGTGTGGTAATAATCCTGTGACCTGTAAATGATCAAGACAGTGTGTGTACTAATCCTGTGGCCGTAGGCTGGTCTATACTTTGTGAATAATCCTGCTGGCTGAGACTATTGAATATTGTGTGTGAATACTCCTGTGTCCTGAGGTTGGTCAATTCTGTGTGTGAATAATACTCTGGCATGTGAATGGCCATTACTGTGTGTGACTATACCTTGGCCTGAGAATGATCAATACTATGTGTGAATGATTCTGTGGCCTGAGCATGGTCAAAAGAGTGTCCGAATAATCCTGTGTCTTGAGGATGTTTAATACAGTGTGTGCACAATCCTCTGGGCTGATAAAGGTCAATAATGTGTGTGAATAATCCTGTGGCCGTATGCTGGTCAATACTGTGTGTGAGTAATCCCGTGGACTGAGGATGGTCAGTCGAGTGTGTGAATAATTCTGTGCACTGTGAATGCTCAATACGTCGTGTGAATAATCCCGAGGCTTGAACATGGTCACTACTGTGTGGGAAAAATCCTGTGGCCTGAGGTTGGTCAATGCAGTGTGTGAATAACCTTTGCCTGAGGATGGTCAATGCTGCGTGTGAATAATCCTGTGGCCAGAGAATGGTCAATACTGTCTGGGAATAATCCTGTGACCTGCAAATGGTCAATACAGTTTGTTCATTAATCCTGTGACAGTATGCTAGTCAATACTGTGTGGGAATAACCCTGTCTGCTGAGAAAGTTGAATATAGTGTGCGAGTACTCGTGTGGCCTGAGGATGGTCACTACTGTGTGTGAATAACCCTGTGGCCTGAGGATGTTCAATACTGTGTGGGAATAATCCTGTGGCCTGAGAATGGTCAATGCTGTGTGGGAATAATCATGTGGCCTGAGGATGTACAAGACTTTGTGTGAATAATCCTGTGGCCTGAGTATGGTCATATTCTGTGTGGGTAAAATCCTGTTGACTGAGGACGGTCAATACTGTGTGTGAATAATCCTGTGGCCTGTGAATGGTCAAGACTCTGTGGGAATCATCCTGTGGCCGGAGGTTGGTCAATACTGTGTATGAGTAGTCCTTTGGCCTGAGAATGGTCAATACTATGTGTGAAAAATGCTGTGGACTGTGAATCGTCAATACTGTATGAGAGTAATCCTGTGGCCTGAGGATGGTCAATACTGTGTGTGAAAATAATCCTGTGGCCTGAGAATGGTCAATACTGTGTGTGAATTAACTTGTGACCTGAGAATTGTGAATACAGTGTGTGAATGAATAATCCTGTGCACATGAATGCTCAATACAGTGTGTAAATAATCCTGTGGACTGAGGGCAGTCAATACTGTGTGTGAATAATCCTATGGCCCGTGAATCGTAAATACTGTGTGTGAATAGCCCTTTGTCGAAGGATGGGCAATACTGTGTGTGAATAATGATGTGGCCTGTGGATGGTCAATGCTGTGTGATAATAATCATGTGGGCTGTGGATGGTCAATACGATGTGTTAAAAATCTGTGGCCTGTGCATGGTCAATATTGTTTGCAAATAATATTGTGTCCTGAGGATGGTCAATACTGTGCATGAATAACCCTTGGCCTGAGGATGGTCAATACAGTGTGTGAACAATCGTGTTGCCTGAGGTTGTTCAATACCATTTATTAATAATCCTCTGGCCTGAGAATGATCAATATAGTGTGAGAATAATCCTGTTGCCTAAGGATGATCAATACTGTGTAGGAAAAATCCTGTGGCTTGAGGATTGTCAATACGTTGTGTGGATAATTCATGTGCTGAGGATGGTCAATACTGTGTGCAAATAATCCTGTGACTTCAGGAGGGTCAATACTATGTAGGAATAATCCTGTGACCTGGAAGTGTTGAAGACAGAGTATTCATTAATCCTGTGGCCGTGTGCTAGTCAATACTGTGTGTGAATAATCCTGTGCCCTGTGAATGGTCAATACTGTGTGTGAACATTGCTGTGGCCTGAGAATCGTTAATACTGCGTAGAAATAATCATGTGATGTGTAAATGATTAAGACAGTGCGTTCATTAATACTGTGGCCGTATGGTGGTCAATACTGTGTGTGAATAATCATGTGGACTGAGAATAGTCAATACTGTGTGGGAATAACTGTTGGGCCGAAGGATAGTCAACACTGTGTGTGTTAAATATTTTGCTGCCCGAGGATATTCAAGACAGTGAGTGAATAATCCTGTGGCCTGAGAATGCTCCATACATTGTGTGAAAAATTACGTTGCCTGAGGACAGCCATACTGTGTGTGAATAATCCTGTGGCCTGAGGATGGTCAATACTGGATGGGAATAATACTTTGGACAGTGAATGATCAATACCATGTATGCATAATGCCCTGGCCTGTGAATCGCCAATACTGTGTCTGAACAATCCTGTAATTTGAGAATTGTCACTACTGTGAGGGAATATTCCTGTAGCCTGATGATGGTCAATACAGTGTGAAAATAATCATGTGCCCTGAGGATAGTCAATAGCTTGTGTGATTACTACTGTGGCCTGAGAATGGGCAATACTGTGTGTGAACAATCCTGTGGTCTGAGGACGGTCAATACTGAGTGTGAACAATCCTGTGGCTTGAGGATGGTCAATACTGGGTGCAAATATTTCTGTGACCTGTAAATGATCAAGACAGTGTGTTCATTAATCCTGTGGCCGTATGCTGGTCAATACCATGTGTGAATAATCCTGTGGCCTGAGGATGTTCAATACTGTGTGGGAATAATCCTGTGGTCTGAGAATGGTCAATACAGTGTGTGAACAATCGTGTTGCCTGAGGTTGTTCAATACCATTTATTAATAATCCTATGGCCTGAGAATGATCAATATAATGTGAGAATAATCCTGTTGCCTAAGGATGATCAATACTGTGTAGGAAAAATCCTGTGGCTTGAGTATTGTCAATACGTTGTGTGGATAATTCATGTGCTGAGGATGGTCAATACTGTGTGTAAATAATCCTGTGACTTCAGGAGGTTCAATACTTTGTGGGAATAATCCTGTGACCTGGAAGTGTTGAAGACAGAGTATTCATTAATTCTGTGGCCATGTGCTAGTCAATGCTGTGTGTGAATAAACCTGTGCCCTGTGAATGGTCAATACTGTGTGGGAATATTGCTGTGGCCTGGGAATCGTCAATATTGTGTGGGAATAATCCTGTGACGTGTAAATGAACAAGACAGTGTGTGCATTAATCCTGTGGCCGTATGCTGGTCAATACTGTATCTGAATAATCCTGTTGGCTGAGAATATTGAACATTGTGTGTGAACACTCCAGTAGCTTGTGTTTAGTCAATACAGTGTGTGAATAAACCTGTGGCCTGAAGTTAGTCAATACTGTGTGTGAATAATCCTCTGGCCTGTGAATTATCAATACTGTGTTTGACTAAAACTTGGACTGAGTATGAACAATACCATGTGTGAACAATCCTGTGGACTGTGAATGGTCAGTAGTGTGTCAGAGTAATCCTGAACTTGAGGATGTTCAATACTGTGTGTGAATAATCCTGTGCCCTGTGGATTGTCAGTGCTGTGTGGGAATATTCCTGTGACCTGTTAATTGGTAAAGAGAATGTGTTCATTAAACCTGTGGCCTCCGGTTGGTCAATACAGTGTGTGAATGATCTTATGTCCTTAAGATGGTCAATACTGTGCATGAATAACCCTTGACCTGAGGATGATCAATACTGTGTGAGAGTAATCCTGTGGACGGAGGATGGTGAATAATAATGGGGCCTGAGGGCAGTCAAAACTGTGTGTGAATAATGCTATGGTCTGTGAATCGTCAGTACTGTGTGTGTATAACCCTTTGCCTAAGGATGGTCAATATTGTGAGTGAATCATAATGTG
>NW_025208952.1:5038-9251 GCF_004010195.1 Chiloscyllium plagiosum | reverse complement strand
TAGGGTTAGAGTTTGGGTTAGGGTGAGGGTTTGGGCTAGGGCTAGGGTTTGGGTTAGGGCTAGGGCTAGGGTCAGGGTCAGGGTGAGGGTTTAGGCTAGGGCTATGATTAGGGTTTGGGTTAGGTTGAGGGTGAGGGTTAGGTTGAGGGTTCGGGTTAGGGCTAGGGTTAGGGTCAGGGTGAGGGTTTGGGTTTGGGTTAGGGACGCCCATGCGTTAGGGTTAGGTTTAGGCTTAGGCCCTGCGATAGGGCTAGGGTCAGGGTCAGGGTCATGGTTAGGGTTAGCCTTGTGACAGGGTTAGGGTTAGGGTTATGCTTCGGGTTAGGGTGAGGGTTAGGGTTAGGGTTACGGTTAAGGAGGCCCGTGCGATAGGGTTCGGTTAGGGTTAGAGTTTGGGTTAGGGTGAGGGTTTGGGCTAGGGCTAGGGTCAGGCTCAGGGTGAGGGCTAGGGTTAGGGTCAGGGTGAGGGTTTAGGCTAGGGCTACGATTAGGGTTTGGGTTAGGTTGAGGGTTCGGGTTCGGGTTAGGGCTAGGGTCAGGGCTAGGGTTAGGGTCAGGGTGAGGGTTTGGGTTAGGGTGAGGGTTAGGATTAGGGTTCGGTTTAGGGTTAGGTTACGCATTGATTCACTCAAACAAACTGCACTCCTTAATTCAGTGGAAAAGACTGCCCTTATTTATTCAAAGAAACAGACTGCACGTGTTAATTCAATGAAGCAGAGTGCGTGTGTTAATTCAATGAGTTTAACTTTTCTCATTCATTCAATACCATAGGCGTAACACATTGATTCGATAAAGCAAACTGCACGCATTCATTCAATGAAACAGACTTCACGTGTTAATTCAATGAGTAGAGCTTCTCTCATTAATTCAATGAGTAGAGCTTCTCTCATTCATTCAATTTGTCAAGCTGAACTCATTCATTCAATGAAAGAAATTGCACGTGTTAATTCAATGAGTCGTGCTTCTCTCATTCATCACTGCAAGAGTTGAACACATTGATTCAAAGAAAGGAACTGCACACCTTCATTCAATGACAAAGACTGCATATGTTAAATCCATGACTAGGGAATCTCTCATTCATTCAATCTGTTAAACTTAACTCTTTCATTGAATTAAACAACCTGCATTCATTCAATCATTTAATCAATCATCAATCATTGATTCAATTAATCAAATCATTCAAAGAAACAAACTATAATCATGATGTACTTAATCAAACTGCACGCATTCATTCAATGAAACAAACTGCACGCGTTAATTCAATGAGTAAGGCCTGTCTTATTCTTTCAATGCATTGATTCTACGAAACAAACTGCATACCTTCATTCAATGAAATTGACTGAAGGTGTTAATTGACTGAAGGAGTAGAGCTTCTCTCATTCATTCAATGAGAAGTTGAATGTCAAGGTTAACGTTTTCATGCAATGAAACAAGCTATTTTCATTCAATCATTGAATCAAATCTTCAAAGAAGATTAAAAGAAACAAAGTTAACTCATTTATGTAGTTAATCAAACTGCACTCGTGAATTCAATGAAACACACTGCACGTGTTAATTCAATGAATAAAGTTTTTCTCATTCATTCTTTACCACGAATTTAACGCATTGTTTAACATTATTTATTGTTTCATTGAATTATACTCATTGAATTAACACACGCACTCTTGCAGTCTGTTTCTTTGAATGAATGCGGGCAGTCGTTTTCACTGAATTAAGGTGTGCAGTTTGTTTGAGTGAATCAATGCGTTAAACTCGCGGCATTGAATGAATGGCGGAACCTCCACTCTTTCAATTAACACATGCAGTGTGTTTCATTGAATGAATGAGTGCAGTATGATGAAATAAGCAAACGAGTTAAGTTGGTTTCATTGAATCAATGACTGAAATTTGATTGAATGCATGCAGTTTGTTTCATCGTGAAGCTCGACGAATACGTGAAAAACTCTACTCATTGGATTAGCACGTTGCAGTGCTTTTCATTGAATGAATGTGTGCAGTTTGATTCACTAAATAATTGAGTTAAGTTCCTTTCATTGAAGCAGTGAACAGCTTCATTGAAGCAATGATTGAAGTTTGATTCAGTGATTGAAGGATTGCAGTATGCATTGAATGACAACGTCAAGCTCGAGACATTGTGTTAGGAGCTCTACTCTTTCGATTAACACGTGCAGTCTGTTTCATTGAATGAATGTGCGCAGTTTGTTTCATTGAATCAATATGTTAATGAATGAGAGAAGCTCGACTCATTGATGAAAACGTGCAGTTTGGATGAATGCGGTTTAATTCATTGAACAAAAGCATTAAGCTCGACATATTGAATGAATAAGTGAAGCCCTACACATTTAATTAACACGTGCAGTCTGTTTCATTGAATGTTTGCGTGCAGTTTGTTTCATTGAATGAATGCGTTAAGCTAGTGGTATTGAATGAATGGCAGGAGCTCTACTCATTGAATTAAGACATGCAGTGTGTTTCATTTAATGAATGTGCGCAGTTTGATTAACGAAATAAATGTGTGAAGTTGTTTGACTGAATCAATGAATAAGGTTTGATTCATTGAATCAATGATTGAATTTAAATCAATGAATTGAATGAATGCAGTTTGTTTCATTGAATTAATGCGTTAAGCTTGAGGTATTGAATAAATGAGACAGTCTCTACACATTGAATGAACGCGTGCAGTTTGTTTCATTGAAAGAATGAATGCAATTAACAAGTGCAGTCAGTCACATTGCATGAACGTGTGCAGTTTGTTCAATGACTCAACGCGTTAAAGTCGTGGTATTGAATGAATGAAATTCATTGAATTAACACATGTTGTTTGATTCATTTAATGAATCCCATTGTATGAATGGGAGAAGCTCTACCGTTTGAATTAACACGTACATTCTGTTTCATTGAATGAATGGAAAAGCTCTAATCATTGCATTAACACGTGCAGCGTGTTTCATTGAATGAATGGGTGCAGGTTGATTCACGAAAAAATGAGTTAAGTTTGTTTCATTGAATCAATGAATGAAAGTTTGAAGTTTGAGTCAATGAATGATTGAATGCAGTTTGTTTCATTGAATGAAAGCGTTAAACTTGAGGCATTGAGAAAATTTTGAATAACACGTGCACTCTGCTTCATTGAATTAACGAGTGCAGTTTGATTAACTACATAAACGAGTTGTTTGTTTCTTTTAATTAATGAATAACATTTAATTCATTGAATCAATGATTAAAGATTGATTTAATGATTGAATGACTATAGCTTGTTTCATTGAATAAAAGCGTTAACCTTGACATTCAACCTCTCATTGAATGAATAAGAGAAGCTCTACTTAGTGAATTAAGACCTTCAGTCAATTTCACTGTTTCGTTGAATCAATGCGTTAAACTCGTGGCTTTGAATGAATGAGAGAAGCCCTACTCATTGAATTAACACGTGCAGTTTGTTTCATTGAATGAATGCATGCAGTTTGTTTCATTAAATGAATGCACTTAGCTTGGTGCATTGAATGAATGCAGTGGTAGTCTGGCACACTGACCTCTACACTGCGAAAGCCAAACGCCAACTCGAGGACACCTCTTCGTACTGCCCCCTCCACCATGACTCCACCCCCCATCACCAAATCATCATTTCCCAGACCATTCAGAACCTCATCACCTCAGGAGATTCCATCCACAGCTTCCAACCTCATAGTCCGGGAACCCAAGATCCACAAGCCTGACCACCCTGGCCGACCCATTGTCTCAGCATACTCCTGCCCCACTGAAACCTCATCTCTACGTACCTCGACACTGTCCTATCCCCCCAGTCCAGGAACTCCCCACATACATTCGAGATATGACCCACACCCTCCACCTCCTCCAAGACTTCTGTTCGCCCGGCCCCAACACCTCATCTTCACCATGGATATCCAATCCCTCTACAACTCCATCCGCCATGACCAGGGCCTCCAAGCCCTCCGTTTTTTCCTATCCAGACGTCCCCAACAGTACCCTTCCACCGACACTCTCATTCGTTTGGCCAAACTGGTCCTCACCCTTAACAATTTCTCCTTTGAATCCTCCCACTTCCTCCAGACCAAAGGGGTAGCCATGGGCACACGTATGGGCCCCAGCTATGCCTGTCTCTTTGTTGGATACGTAGAGCAGTTGATCTTCCGTAATTACACCGGCACCACTCCCACCTCTTCCTCCGCTACATTGATGACTGCATTGGCACCAC
>NW_025208952.1:0-4667 GCF_004010195.1 Chiloscyllium plagiosum | reverse complement strand
ACCCACCTTCCCATCCTGGCACTTTCCCCTGCCACCGCAGGACCTGTAAAACCTGTGCCCACACCTCCTCCCTCACCTCCTTCCAAGGCCCTAAAGGAGCCTTCCACATCCATCAAAGTTTTACTTGCACATCCACTAATATCATTTATTGTATCCGTTGCTCCCGATGCGGTCTTCTCTACATTGGGGAGACTGGGCGCCTCCTAGCAGAGCGTTTTAGGGAACATCTCCGAGACACCCACACCAATCAACCAAACCGCCCCGTGGCCCAACATTTCAACTCCCCCTCCCACTCTGCCGAGGACATGGAGGTCCTGGGCCTCCTTCACCGCTGCTCCCTCACCACCAGACGTTTGGAGGAAGAACGCCTCATCTTCCGCCTCGGAACACTTCAACCCCAGGGCATCAATGTAGACTTCAACAGCTTCCTCATTTCTCCCTCCTCCACCTCATCCTAGTTTCAAACTTCCAGCTCCGCACTGTCCCCTTGACTTGTCCGGACTTGTCCGACCTGCCTCGCTCCTTTTCCACCTATCCACTCCTCCCTCTCCTCCCTGACCTATCACCTTCATCTCCTCCCCCACTCACCCATTGTACTCTATGCTACTCTCTCCCCACCCCCATCCTCCTCTAGCTTATCTCTCCACGCTTCAGGCTCTCTGCCTTTATTCCTGCTGAAGGGCTTTTGCCCGAAACGTCGATTTCACTGCTCGTTGGATGCTGTCTGAATTGATGTGGTCTTCCAGCACCACTGATCCAGAGTCTGGTTTCCAGCATCTGCAGTTATCGTTTTTACCGCATTGAATGAATGGCAGAAGCTCTACTCATTGGATTAGCACATGCAGTGTGTTTCATTGAATGAAAGCGTTGAGCTCCAGGCATTAAATAAATAAGAGAACCTCTACTGATTGAATTAACACGTGCAGTCCTTGAGTTCAGTTTGTTTCATTGAATAAATGCGTTAAACCCGTTGCATTGGCTGCACGAGAGAAGCTCAACTCATTGAAGGAACACGTGCAGATTCTTTCATTCAATGAATGAGCTAAGCTGCATTGAATGAATAGCAGAAGCTGTACTTATTGAACGTGCTGTGTGTTTCATTGAATGAATGAATGCAGTTTGATTCACGAAATTAATGAGTAAAGATTGTTTCTTGGAATCAAGAATACTGTTTGTTTCATTGTAACAATGATTGAAGTTGATACAACGATTGAAGCAATGCAGTTTCGTTAATTGAATGAAAGCGTTAAGCTCGGGACATTGAATAAATGCCGGAAGCTCTCCTCATTGAATAAATGTGTGCAATGAAACAGACTGATTCAATGAAACAAACTGAATTAACACATTCAATCTGTTAACTTCCTGGCATTGAATGAATAAAAGAAGCTCTACTCATCGAATTAACACGTGCAGTTTTTTCATTGAATGAATGAAATAAGCTTGAAACATTGAATGCATGCAAGAAGCTGTACTCATTGAATTAACACGTGCAGTCTGTTTTATTGAATGAATCCATTCAGTTTGTTTCATGGAATAAATGCGTGGAGTGTGCTTCACTGAATGAATGCGTGCAGTCTGTTTAATTGAAGGAATGGCAAAAGCTACACTCGTCATATTAGCACGTGCAGTGTGTTTCATTGAATGAATGTGTGCAGTTTGATTCATCGAATGAATGAACGCAGTTCGATTCACTAAATAAATGAGTAAAGTTTGATTGAATCAAACGTTATTCATTGATTGGATTAATGATTGAATGTATGCAGTTTGTTTCTTTTAATCAATGCCTCGAGCCTGACGCTTTCATTCAATGAGAGAAGCTCTACTCATTGAATTAACACGTGCAGTCTGCTTCATTGAATGAATGCATGCAGTTTGTTTCATTCAAACAATGCGTTAAACTCGTGGCATTGAATGAATGAGAGAAGGTCTACTCATTGAATTAACTCGCGCAGTGTGTTTCATTGAATTGATGAGTTAAGCTTGACACATTGAAAGAAAGGCAGAAGCTCTACTCACCGAATTAACACGTGCAGTGTATTTCATTGAATGAATGTGTGCAGTTTGGTTTATTGAAACGATGCGTTAAATTCGTGGTATTGAATGAAAGAAAAAAGCTCTATTCTTTGAATTAACACGTGCAGTTTGTTTCATTGAATGAATGAGTTCAGCTTGACGCATTGAATGAATGGCAGAAGCTCTACTCATTGCATTAACATGTACAGTGTGTTTCATTGAATTAATGAGTGCAGTTTGATTAACTACATAAATGAGTTAAATTTGTTTCTTTGATTCAATGAATTAAATGTTATTCATTGATTAAATGATTGAAGATTGAATCAATGACTGAATGAATATAGCTTGTTTCATTGAATGAAAGCGTTAACTTGACAGTCAACCTCTCATTGAATGAATGAGAGAAGCTCTCCTCAGTGAATTAACAACTTCAGTCAATTTCATTGAATGAAGGTATGCAGTTTGTTTCGTTGAATCAATGCGTTAAACTCGTGGCATTGAATGAATGAGAGAAGCCCTACTCATTGAATTAACACGTGCAGTCTGTTTCATTGAATGAATGCATGCCGTTTGTTTCATTAAATAAATGCACTTAGCTCGGTGCATTGAATGAATGGCAGAAGCTCTACTCATTGAATTAGTACATGCAGTGTGTTTCATTGAATGAATAAGTATCGTTTGATTTACTGAACAAATGAGTTCAGTTTGTTTAATTGAATCAGTGTATAACGTTTGATTGAATCAAACTGCAATCGTTGATTCAATCAATGATGGAATGAATGCAGTGTGTTTCATTGAATGAAGGCGTGCAGTTTGATTAATTGAATAAATGAACGCTGTTCGATTCACTGAATAAAGAGTAAAGTTTGATTAATCGAATCAATGAATAACGTTTGATTCAATGATTGAATGAATGCAGTTTGTTTCTTTGAATGAAAGCGTCAGGCTCGAAGCATTGATTAAATGAGAGAAGCTCTACTCATTGAATTAACACGTGCAGTGTGTTTCATTGAATGAATGTGTGCAGTTTGGTTTATTGAAACAATGCGTTAAACTCGTGGTATTGAATGAAATAAAAAGCTCTATTCATTGAATTAACACGTGCAGTTTGTGTCATTGAATGAATGAGTTAAGCTTGACGCATTGAATGAATGGCAGAAGCTTTACTCATTGAATTAACACTCGCAGTGTTTCACTGAATTAACGAGTGCAGTTTGATTAACTACATAAATGAGTTAAGTTTGTTTCTTTGATTCAATGAATTAAATGTTATTCATTGATTAAATGATTGAAGCTTGATTCAATGAATATAGCTTGTTTCATTGAATGAAAACGTTAAACTTGACGTTCAACTTCTCATTGAATGAAGAGAGAAGCTCTACTCCTTCAGTCAACTAACACCTTCAGTCAATTTCATTGAATGAAGGTATGCAGTTTGTTTCGTTGAATCAATGCTTATTGTTTCAATTAGTACTGCACGTTAGTATCCAATGAGTAGAGGTTTTGCCATTCCTCAATAAAACAATCTGCACCCATTCATTCAATGAAACAGACTGCGCGTGTTAATTCAATGAGTAGAGCGTCTGCCATTCATTCAATGCCACGAGTTTAACGCATTGATTCAATCAAACTGCACACATTCATTTCAATGAAAAACACTGCTCGTGTTATTTCAATGAGTAGAGATTCTATCATTTATTCCATGCCTCGAGTTAACGCTTTCATTTAATGAAACAAACAGCTTTCATACAATTATTGAATCAATCTTCCATAATTGAGTCAGCAAAGCAAACGTTATTCATTGATTCAATGAATTAAACTGCACTAATTCAATTCCATGAAACAAAATGCACGTGTTAATTCAATGAGTAGAGCTACTCTCATTTTTTCGTTCATTCGATGCCACGAGTGTAACGCGTTGACACAATGAAACTGCAAACATTCATTCAATGAAACAGACTGCACGTGTTAATTCAATGAGAAGAGCTTCTCTCATTTTTTCAGTGCCTCAAGTTTAACGCTTTCATTCAATGAAACAAACTGCATTCAATCAATCATTGAAACAAACTTCAAACTTTTATTCAATGAATCAAACTCATTTTTTCGTGAAACAATGCACGTGTTAATTCAATGATTAGAGCTTTTGCCATTCATTCAATGAAACAGACTGTACGTGTTAATTCAAACGGTAGAGCTTCTCCCATTCATTGAATTAACACGTGCAGTTTGATTCATTTAATGAGTAGAGCTTCTTTCATTCTTTGAATTAACACGTGCAGTCGGTTACATTGCATGAACGTGTGCAGTTTGTTCAACTCGTGGTATTCAATGAGTTGAGCTTTTCCCATTCATTCAAAGAAACAAACTGCTCGGGTTTATTCAATGAAACAAACTGCAAGTGCTAATTCAATAAGACAAGCTTCTCTCATTTATTCAATGGCTTGAGCTTAACGCATTGATTCAATGAAACAAACTGCACACATTTATTCAATAAAATGTACTGCACGGATTCATTCCATGAATAGAGTTTCTGTCATTTATTCCATGTCTCAAGATGAACTGCGTTCATTCAATCATTGAATCAAACTTCAATCATTCAATAAATGAAACAAGCTTTAATAATTCATTCAATGAATTAAACAAAACTCATTTAT
>NW_025208951.1:9267-15638 GCF_004010195.1 Chiloscyllium plagiosum | reverse complement strand
TACCCCTGCAATTGGTTAGGAATCCTGTACCCCAACAATAGATGAGGAATCCTGTACCCCTGACAATCATTTAGGAATCCTCTACCCCTGACAATTGGCTAGAAATCCTGCACCCGACAATCGGTTAGGAGTCCTGTAAGCCGATAATTGGTTCGAAGTCCTGTCCCCCTGACAATCGGTGAGGAATCCTGTACCCCTGACAATCAGTGAGGAATCCTATATCCCTGACAATCGGTGAGGAATCCTGTACTCCTGACAATCGGTTAGGAATCCTGTACCGCGACAATGGGCTAGGAATCCTGGAGGCTGAAAATCGGATAGGAATCCTTTATCTCTGACAGTCGGTTAGGAATCCTGTACCCCTGACAATTGGTTAGGAAACCTGTATCCCTGACAATCGGTGAGGAATGCTGTACCCCAACAATCGGTGAGGAATCCTGTATCCTGATAATCAGTTAGTAATCCTGTGCCCCTGACAATCGGCTAGTAATCCTGTATCCCTGACAATAGGCTCGGAATCCTGTACCCCGACAATCGGTGAGGAATCCTGTACCCCTGACTATCAGTTAAAATTCCTGCACCCCTGACAATTGGTGAGGAATCCTGTACCCCTGACAATCGGTGATGAATCCTGTACCCCTGACAATCGGTGACGCATGCTGTACCCCTGACAATCAGTTCGGAATCCTGCACCCCTGACAATCGTTGAGGAATCCTGTAACCCCGACAATCGGTGAGGAATCCTATGCCCCTGACAATCGGTGAGGAATCCTGTACCCCTGTCAATAGGTTAGGAAACCTGGACCCCAACAATCTTTGAGGAATCCTGTTCCCAACAATCGGTTAAGAATCCTGTACCCCTGATAATCGGTTAGGAATCCTATATCCCTGACAATCGGTGAGGAATCCTGTACCCCAGACAATCGGTTAGGAATACTGTACCCCAACAATCGGTGAGGAATCCTGTATCCCTGACAATCGGTGAGGAATACTGTACCCCAGACAATCAGTTAGGAATCCTGTACACCTTACAATCGGTTAGAAATCCTGTACCCCTGACAATCAGTTAGTAATCCTGTACCCCCAATAATAGTTCCTGTACCCCTGACAATAGGTTATAAATCCTGTACCCCAATAATCGGTTAGTAATCCTGTACCCTGACAATCGGTGAGGAATAGTGTACCCCTGACAATCAGTGAGGAATCGTGTAACCCAACATTCGTTAGTAATCCTGTACCCTGTCAATAGGTTAGGAAACCGGGACCCCAACAATCGGTGAGGAATCCTGTACCCTGACAATCAGTGAGGAATCCTGTGCCCCTGACAATCGGTTAGGAATCCTGTACCCCTGACAATCAGTGAGGAATCCTGTACCCCTGACAATTGGTTAGGAATCCTGTACCCCTGACAATCAGTGAGGAATCCTGTGCCCCTGACAATCGTTGAGGAACCCTGTAACACCGACAATCGGTGACGCATCCTGTACCCCTGTCAATAGGTTAGGAAACCTGTACCCTAACAATCGGTTAGGAATCCTGTACCCCTGATAATCAATTAGGAATCCTGTACCCCTGACAATCTGTAAGGAATCCTGTACCCCGATAATCGGTTAGGAATCCTGTACCCCGACAATAGGTTAGGAATCCTGTACCCCTGACAATCATATAGGAATCCTGTACCCTTTACAATCAGTTTGGAATCCTGTACCCTGACAATCCATGAGGAATCCTGTACCCTGAAAATCAGTGAGGAATCCTGTATCCCTGATAATCAGTTAGTAATCCTGTACCCCCAATAATAGATTAGGAATCCTATACCCGGACAATCAGATAGTAATCCTGTATCCCCGACAATTGGTGACGTATCCTGTGCCCCTGTCAATAGGCGAGGAATCCTGTACACCTGACAATAGGTTAGGAATGCTGTACCCCGGACTATCAGTTAGGAATCCTGCACCCCTAACAATCGGTGAGGAATCCTGTACCCCAAAAATCGGTCAGGAATCCTGTGCCTCTGACAGTCGGTTAGGAACCCTGTACCCCAACAATCGGTTAGTAATCTTGTACCCTGACAATCGGTGAGGAATAGTGTAACCCTGTCGATAGGGTAGGAATCCTGTACCCTGACAATCGGTTAGGAATCCTGTACCCCCGATAATAGGTTCGGAAACCTGTACCCCGACAATCGGATAGTAATCCTGTACCCCGACAATCGGTGAGGAATCCTGTACCCCTGAAAATCGGTTAGGAATCCTGTACCCCTGACAATCAGTGAGAAATCCTGTACCCCTGACAATTGATTAGGAAACCTGTACCACGCCAATGGGCTAGGAATCCTGTACCCCAAAAAGTGGTTAGGAATCCTGTACCTCTGACAGTCGTTTAGGAATCCTGTGGCCTGACAATCAGTGAGGAATCGTGTACCCCTGATAATCAGTGAGGAATCCTGTACCCCTGACAATCAGTGAGGAATCCTGTACCCCTGACAATCGGTGAGGAGTCCTGTACCCCTGACACTCTGTGAGGAATCCTGTAACCCCGACAACCGGTGACGCATCCTGTGCCCCTGAATATCGGTGAGGAATCTGCACTCCCGACAATCGGTGAGGAGACCTGTAACCCCGACAATCGGTTAGGAATTCTGTACCCCTGTCAATGGATTGGGAATTCGGTACCCCGACAATCGGTGAGGAATCCTGTACCCCTGACAATTGGTTAGGAATCCTGTACCTTTGACAATAGGCGAGGAATCCTGTACTCCGACAATGGGCTAGGAATCCTGTACCCTGAAAATCGGTTAGGAATCCTGTACCTCTGACAGTCGGTTAGGAATCCTGTACCCCTGACAATTGGTTAGGAAACCTGTACCCCGACAATCGGCTAGGAATTCTGTACCCTGACAATCGGTGAGGAATCCTGTACCCCTTACAATTGGTGAGGAATGCTGTACCCCAACAATCGGTGAGGAATCCTGTACCCTGACAATCAGTTAGTAATCCTGTGCCCCTGACAATCGGCTAGTAATCCTGTACCCCTGACAATAGGTTAGGAATCCTGTACCCCTGACTATCAGTAAGGAATCCTGCACCCCTAACAATCGGTGAGGAATCCTGTACCCCGACAATCGGTGAGGAATCCAGTGCCCCTGACAATCGGCTAGTAATCCTGTACCCCTTACAATTGATTAGGAATCCTGTACCCCTGACAATCGGTGAGGAATGCTGTACCCCAACAATCGGTGAGGAATCCTGCACCCTGACAATCAGTTAGTAATCCTGTACCCCTGACAATCGGCTAGTAATCCTGTACCCCTGTCAATAGGTTAGGAAACCTGTACCCCAACAATCGGTGAGGAATCCTGTATCGCTGACAATCGGTTAGGAATCCTGAACCCATGACAATCGGTGAGGAATCCTGGACCCCAGAAATCGGTTAGGAATCCTGTACCCCAAAATTCGGTCCGGAATCCTGTGCCTCTGACAGTCGGTTAGGAATACTGTACCCCTGACAATTGGTTAGGAAACCTGCACCCCGACAATCGGTGAGGAATCCTGTACCCCAACAATCGGTGAGGAATCCTGTATCCCTGACAATCGGTTAGGAATCCTGAACCCATGACAATCGGTGAGGAATCCTGTACCCCTGAAAATCGGTTAGGAATCCTGTACCCCTGACAATCTGAGAAATCCTGTACCCCTGACAATTGATTAGGAAACCTGCACCACGCCAATGGGCTAGGAATCCTGTACCCCAAAAAGTGGTTAGGAATCCTGTACCTCTAACAGTCGTTTAGGAATCCTGTGGCCTGACAAACAGTGAGGAATCGTGTATCCCTGACACTCTGTGAGGAATCCTGTACCCCTGACAATCGGTGAGGAATCCTGGACCCCTGACAATCAGTGAGGAGTCCTGTACCCCTGACAATCGGTAAGGAATCGTGTACCCCTGACACTCTGTGAGGAATCCTGTAACCCCGACAACCGGTGACGCACCCTGTGCCCCTGAAAATCGGTGAGGAATCTGCACTCCCGACAATCGGTGAGGAGTCCTGTAACCCCGACAATCGGTTAGGAATTCTGTACCCCGGTCAATGGGTTAGGAATCCTGTACCCCGACAATCGGTGAGGAATCCTGTACCCCTGACAATCGGTGAGGAATCCTGTACCCCTGACAATCGGTGAGGAGTCCTGTAACCCCGACAATCGGTGAGGAATCTTGTACCGCGACAATAGGTGAGGAATCCTGTACCCCGACAATTGGTTAGGAATCCTGTACCCTGAAAATCGGTTAGGAATCCTGTACCTCTGACAGTCGGTTAGGAATCCTGTACCCCTGACAATTGGTTAGGAAACCTGTACCCCGACAATCGGCAAGGAATTCTGTACCCTGACAATCGGTGAGGAATCCTGTACCCCTTACAATTGATTAAGAATCCTGTACCCTGACAATCGGTGTGGAATGCTGTACCCCAACAATCGGTGAGGAATCCTGTACCCTGACAATCAGTTAGTAATCCTGTGCCCCTGACAATCAGTTAGTAATCCTGTACCCCTGAAAATCGGTTAGGAACCCTGTACCCCTGACAATTGGTTAGGAATCCTGTATCCTGCCAATGGGCTAGGATTCCTGTACCGCAAAAAGCGGTTAGGAATCCTGTACCTCTGACAGTCGTTTAGGAATCCTGTGGCCAGCCAATCAGTGAGGAATTGTGTACCCCTGACAATCAGTGAGGAATTCTATACCCCTGACAATCGGTGAGGAATCCTGTACCCCTGACAATCGGTTAGGAATCCTGTGCCCCTGTCAATTGATTAGGAATCCTGTACCCCTGTTAATCGGTTAGGAATCCTGTACCCCTGACAATGGGTGAGGAATCCTGTATCCCTGACAATCGATGAGGAATCGTGTACCCCTGACACCCTGTGAGCAATCCTGAACCCCTGACAATCAGTGAGGAATCCTGTACCCCTGACAATCGTTGAGGAATCCTGTACCCCGACAATCGGTGAGGAGTCCTATAACCCCGACAACCGGTGACGCATCCTGTGCTCCTGTCAATGGGTTACAAATCCTGTACCCCTGTCAATAGGTTAGGAATCCTGTACCCCAACAGATGGTGAGGAATCTGTACCCCTGACAATCGGTTAGGAATCCTGTGCCCCTGTCAATTGATTAGGAATCCTGTACGCCTGTTAATCGGTTAGGAATCCTGTACCCCGACAATCGGTGAGGAATCCTGTACCCCTGACAATCGGTTAGGAATCCTGTATCTCTGACAATAGGTTAGGAATCCAGTCCCCCTGACAATTGGTTCGGAATCCTGTACCGCGACAATGGGCTAGGAATCCTGTATCCTGAAAACCGGTTAGGAATCCTGGACCTCTGACAGTCGGGTAGGAATCCTGTACCCCTGACAATTGGTTAGGAAACCTGTACCCCGACAAGCGGCGAGGAATTCTGTACCCTGACAATTGGTGAGGAATCCTGTACCCCTTACAATTGATTAGGAATCCTGTACCCCTGACAATTGGTGAGGAATGCTGTACCCCAACAATCAGTGAGGAAACCTGTACCCTGACAATCAGTTAGTAATCCTGTGCCCCTGACAATCGGCTAGTAATCCTGTACCCCTGTCAATAGGTTAGGAAACCTGTAACCCAACAATCGGTGAGGAATCCTGTATCCCTGACAATCGGTTAGGAAGCCTGAACCCATGACAATCGGTGAGGAATCCTGGACCCCAAAAATCGGTTAGGAATCCTGTACCTCAGACAGTCGGTTAGGAATCCTGTAGCCCTGACAATCGGTGAGGAATCCTATACCCCTGACAATCGGTGAGGAATCCCGTACCGCTGACAATCGGTTAGGAATCCTGTACCCCATACAATTGGTAAGGAATCCTGCAACCCCACCAATCAGTTTGGAATCCTGTACCCCTGTCAATAGGTTAGGAATCCTGTACCCCTGACAATAGGTTAGGAACCCTGGACCCCAGCAATCGGTAAGGAATCCGGTACCCCCGATAATATGTTAGTAATCCTGTACCCCTGACAATAGGTTAGGAATCCTGTACCCCAACAATCGGTTAGTAATCCTGTACCTTGACAATCGGTGAGGAATAGTATAACCCTGTCGATAGATTAGGAATCCTGTACCCTGAAAATCGGTTAGGAATCCTGAACCCCTGACAATCAGTTAGTAATCCTGTACCCCCAATAATAGGTTCGGAAACCTGTACCCCGACAATCGGATAGTAATCCTGTACCCTGGCAATCGGTGAGGAATCCTGTACCCCGACAATCAGTGAGGAATTCTGTACCCCTGTCAATGGGTTAGGAATCCTGTACCCCTGACAATCGTTGAGGAATCCT
>NW_025208951.1:8309-9221 GCF_004010195.1 Chiloscyllium plagiosum | reverse complement strand
CGGTTAGGAATCCTGTACCTCTGACAGTCGTTTAGGAATCCTGTGGCCTGACAATCAGTGAGGAATCGTGTACCCCTGACAATCAATGAGGAATTCTATACCCCTGACAATCGGTGAGGAATCCTGTACCCCTGACAATCGGTGAGGAATCGTGTACCCCTGACAATTGGTGAGGAATCCTGTACTCCCGACAATCGGTGAGGAGTCCTGTAACTCTGACAACCGGTGACGCATCCTGTGCCCCTGTCAATAGGTTAGGAATCCTGTACCCTGACAATTGGTGAGGAATCCTGTACCCCTGACAATCGTTGAGGAATCCTGTACTCCTGACAATCGTGAGGAATCCTGTACCCCTGACAATTGGTTAGGAAACCTGTACCCCGCCAATGGGCTAGGATTCCTGTACCCCAAAAAGCGGTTAGGAATCCTGTACCTCTGACAGTCATTTAGGAATCCTGTGGCCTGCCAATCAGTGAGGAATCCTGTACCCTGACAATCAGTGAGGAATTCTATACCCCTGACAATCAGTGAGGAATCCTGTACCCCTGACAATCGGTGAGGAATCGTGTACCCCTGACAATTGGTGAGGAACCCTGTACCCCTGACAATTGGTTAGGAAACCTGTATCCCGCCAATGGGCTAGGATTCCTGTACCGCAAAAAGCGGTTAGGAATCCTCTACCTCTGACAGTCGTTTAGGAATCCTGTGGCCAGCCAATCAGTGAGGAATTGTGTACCCCTGACAATCAGTGAGGAATTCTATACCCCTGACAATCGGTGAGGAATCCTGTACCCCTGAAAATCGGTTAGGAACCCTGTACCCCTGACAATTGGTTAGGAAACCTGTACCCCGACAATCGGCGAGGAATTCTGTACCCTGACAATCGGTGAGGAATCCTGTACCCCTGACAAT
>NW_025208951.1:0-6227 GCF_004010195.1 Chiloscyllium plagiosum | reverse complement strand
GTTGAGGAATCCTGTACCCCGACAATCAGTGAGGAATCGTGTAACCCAACAGTCGGTTAGGAATCCTGTATCCCCGAAAATCGGTGAGGAATCCTGTACCCCTGACAATCGGTGAGGAATCCTATACCCCTGACAATCGGTGAGGAATCCTGTACCCCTGACAATCGGTTAGGAATCGTGTACCCCTGACAATCGGTGAGGAATCCTGTATCCATGACAATCGTTGAGGAATCTTGTACCCCAAAAATCGGTTAGGAATCCTGTACCTTTGACAGTCGGTTAGGAATCCTGTACCCCTGACAATCGGTTAGGAATCCTGTACCCCAACAATCGGTGAGGAATCCTGTATCCCTGACAATCGGTGAGGAATCCTGTACCCCTGATAATCGATAAGGAATCCTGTACCCCGACAATCCATGAGGAATCCTGTACCCTGAACATCACTGAGGAATCCTGTACCCCTGACAATCGGTGAGTAATCCTGTACCCCCAATAATAGATTAGGAATCCTGTACCCCGACAATCGGATAGTAATCCTGTAACCTGACAATCGTTGAGGAATCCTGTACCCCGACAATCAGTGAGGAATCCTGTACCCCTGACAATCAGTGAGGAACCCAACACCCCGACAATCGGTGAGGAATCCTGTACACCGACAATCGGTGAGGAATCCTGTACCCCGGAAATCGGTGAGGAATCCTGTAACCCCGACAATCGGTGAGGAATCCTATACCCCTGACAATCGGTGAGGAATCCTGTATCCCAACAATCGATTAGGAACCCTGTACCCCATACAATTGGTGAGGAACCCTGCAACCCCACCAATCAGTTTGGAATCCTGTATCCCTGGCAATCGGTTAGGAATCCTGAACCCATGACAATCAGTGAGGAATCCTGTACCCCAAAAATCGGTAAGGAATCCTGTACCTCTGACAGTTGGTTAGGAATCCTGTACTCCTGACAATCGGTGAGGAATCCTACACCCCTGACAATCGGTGGGGAATCCTGTATCCCTGACAATCGGTTAGGAATCCTGTACCCCAACAATCGGTGAGGAATCCTGTATCCCTGACAATCCCCTGATAATCGATAAGGAATCCTGTACCCCGACAATCAGAGAGGAATCCTGTACCAAAACAATTAGTTAAGAATCCTGTACCCTTGACAATCAGTTTGGAATCCTGTACCCCGACAATCCATGAGGAATCCTGTACCCTGAAAATCAGTGGGGAATCCTGTACCCCTGACAATCAGTTAGTAATCCTGTACCCCAAATAATAGATTAGGAATCCTGTACACCGACAATCGGATAGTAATCCTGTACCCTGACAATCATTGAGGAATCCTGTACCCCGACAATCAGTGAGGAATCATGTAACCCAACAATCGGTTAGGAATCCTATATCCCCGAAAAGCGGTGAGGAATCCTGTAACCCGACAATCGGTGACGCATCCTGTGCCCCTGTCAATAGGCGAGGAATCCTGTACCGCTGTCAATAGGTTAGGAAATCTGTACCCCAACAATCGGTGAGGAATCCTGTATCCCTGACAATCGGTTAGGAATCCTGTATCCCTGACAATCGGTTAGGAATCCTGTACCACTGACAATCAGTAAGGAATCCTGTACCCCTGATAATTGGTTAGGAATCCTGTACCCGCCAATGGGATGGGAATCCTGTCCCCCAAAAAGCGGTTAGGAATCCTGTATCTCTGACAGTCGTTTAGGAATCCTGTACCCCTGACAATCAGTGAGGAATCGTGCACCCCTGATACTCTGTGAGGAATCCTGTACCCCTGACAATCGTTTAGGAATCCTGTACCCCTGTCTATAGGTTAGGAATCCTGTGCCCCTGTCAATAGGTTAGGAAAGTTGGACCCCAACAATCGGTGAGGAATCCTGTATCCCAAAAATCGGTTAGGAATCCTGTACCTCTGACAATCGGTGAGGAATCCTGTCCCCCAAAAATCGGTTAGGAATCCTGTACCTCTGACAGTCGGTTAGGAATCCTGTACCCCTGACAATCGGTTAGGGATCCTGTACACCTGACAATCGGTGAGGAATCCCGTACCACTGACAATCAGTTAGGAATCGTGTATCCCTGACAATCGGTGAGGAATCCTGTACCCCTGACAATCGATGAGGATTCGTGTACCCCTGACACCCTGTGAGCAATCCTGAACCCCTGACAATCAGTGAGGAATCCTGTACCCCTGATAATCAGTGAGGAATCCTGTACTCCCGATAATTGGTGAGGAGTCCTGTAACCCCGACAACCGGTGATGCATCCTGTACCCCTGTCAATAGGTTAGGAAACCTGGACCCCAACAATCGGTGAGGAATCCTGAACCTCAAAAACCGGTTAGGAATCCTGTACCTCTGACAGTCGGTTAGGAATCCTGTACCCCAACAATCGGTTAGGAATCCTGTACCCCTGACAATCGCTGAGGAATCCTATACCCCTGACAATCGGTGAGGAATCCTGTACCCCTGACAATCGGTTAGGAATCCTGTACCCCAACAATCGGTGAGGAATCCTGTATCCCTGACAATCGGTGAGAAATCCTGTATCCCTGACAATCGGTTAGGAATCCTGTACCCCTGGGTATGGGCTAGGAATCCTGTACCCCAACAATTGGTTAGGAATCCTGTACCTGTGACAGTCGTTTAGGAATCCTATACCCCGACAATCAGTGAGGAATCGTGTACCCCTGATACTCTGTGAGGAATCCGGTACCCCTGACAATCGTTTAGGAATCCTGTACCCCTGTCAATAGGTTACGAATCCTGTGCCCCTGTCAATAGGTTAGGAAAGCTGGACCCCAACAATCGGTGAGGAATCCTGTACCCTGACAATCGGTTAGGAACCCTGAACCCATGACAATCGGTGAGGAATCCTGTACCCCAAAAATCGTTAGGAATCCTGTACCTCTGACAGTCGGTTGGGAATCCTGTACCCCTGACAATCAGTGTGGAATCCTGTACCCCTGACAATTGGTTAGGAATCCTGTACCCCAACAATCGGTGAGGAATCCTGTACCCCTGATAATCGATAAGGAATCCTGTACCCCGACAATCAGAGAGGAATCCTGTACCCCTGACAATCGGTGAGGAATCCTGTACTCTTGACAATCAGTTTGGAATCCTGTACCCCGACAATCCATGAGGAATCCTGTACCCTGAAAATCAGTGAGGAATCCTGTACCCCTGACAATCTGTTAGTAAGCCTGTAACCACAATAATAGTTTAGGAATCCTGTACCCCGACAATCGGATAGTAATCCTGTACCCTGACAATTGTTGAGGAATCCTGTACCCCAACAATCAGTGAGGAATCGTGTAACCCAACAATCGGTTAGGAATCCTGTATCCCCGAAAATCGGTGAGGAATCCTGTAACGCCGACAATCGGTGACACATCCTGTGCCCCTGCCAATAGGCGAGGAATCCTGTACCGCTGTCAACAGGTTAGGAAATCTGCACCCCAACAATTGGTTAGGAATCCTGTACCCGCCAATGGGCTAGGAATCCTGTACCCCAAAATGCGGTTAGGAATCCTGTACCTCTGACAGTCATTTAGGAATCCTGTACCCCGACAATCAGTGAGGAATCGTGTACCCCTGGTACTCTGTGAGGAATCCTGTATCCCTGACAATCGTTTAGGAATCCTGTACCCCTGTCAATAGGTTAGGAATCCTGTGCCCCTGTCAATAGGTTAGGAAAGCTGGACGCCAACAATCAGTGAGGAATCCTGTATCCCTGACAATCGGTTAGGAGCCCTGAACCCATGACAATCGGTGAGGAATCCTGTACCCCAGACAATCGGTTAGGAATCCTGTACCTCTGACAGTCGGTTAGGAATCCTACACCCCTGACAATCGGTGAGGAATCCTGTACCCCTGACAATCGGTTAGGAATCCTGTACCCCAACAATCGGTGAGGAATCCTGTATCCCTGACAATCGGTGAGGAATCCTGTACCCCTGATAATCGATGAGGAATCCTGTACCCCGACAATCAGTGAGGAATCATGTAACCCAACAATCGGTTAGGAATCCTGTATCCCCGAAAATCGGTGAGGAATCCTGTAACCCGACAATCGGTGACGCATCCAGTGCCCCTGTCAATAGGCGAGGAATCCTGTACCCCTGTCAATAGGTTAGGAAATCTGTACCTCAACAATCGGTGAGGAATCCTGTATCCCTACCAATCGGTGAGGAATCCTGTATCCCAACAATCGATTAGGAACCCTGTACCCCATACAATTGGTGAGGAATCCTGCAACCCCACCAATCAGTTTGGAATCCTGTACCCCTGTCAATAGGTTAGGAACCCTGGACCCCAACAATCGGTAATAGGTTAATAATCCTGTACACCTGGCAATAGTTAGGAATCCTGTACCCCAACAATCGGTTAGTAATCCTGTACCCTGACAATCAGTGATGAATAGTGTAACCCTATCGATAGGTTAGGAATCCTGTACCCTGACAATCGGTTAGGAATCCTGTACCCCTGACAATCAGTTAGTAATCCTGTACCCCCGAAAATAGGTTCGGAAACCTGTACCACAACAATCGGATAGTGATCCTGTACCCTGACAATCGGTTAGGAATCCTGTATCCCGACAATTGGTTAGGAAACCTGTACCACGCCAATGGGCTAGGAATCCTGTACCCCAAAAAGCGGTTAGGAATCCTGTACCTCTGACAGTCGTTTAGGAATCCTGTGGCCCGACAATCAGTGAGGAATCGTGTACCCCTGACAATCAGCGAGGAATCCTATACCCCTGACAATTGGTGAGGAATTCTGTATCGCTGACAATCGGTGAGGAATCGTGTACCCCTGACACTCTGTGAGGAATCCTGTACCCCTGACAATCAGTGAGGAATCCTGTACCCCTGACAATCAGTGAGGAATCCTGTACCCCCGACAATCGGTGAGGAGTCCTGTAACCCCGACAATCGGTTAGGAATCCTGTACCTCTGACAATAGGTTAGGAATCCTGTACCCCTGACAATTGATTAGGAATCCTGTACCCCGACAATCAGTAAAGAATCCTGTACCCCTGACAATCGGTTAGGAATCCTGTACCGCGACAATGGCTAGGAATCCTGTACCCCGAAAATCAGTTAGGAATCCTGTACCTCTGACAGTCGGTTAGGAATCCTGTACCCCTGATAATTGGTTAGGAAACCTGTACCCCGACAATCGGCGAGGAATTCTGTACCCTGACAATTGGTAAGGAATCCTGTACACCTGACAATTGATTAGGAATCCTGTACCCCTGACAATCGGTGAGGAATGCTGTACCACAACAATCGGTGAGGAATCCTCTACCCCTGACTATCAGTTAAGAATCCTGTACCCCTGACAATCGGTGAGGAATCCTGTACCCCTGACAATCAGTTAGGAATCCTGTACCCCGACAATCGGTGAGGAATCCTGTACCCCTGACAATCAGTTAGGAATGCTGTCCCCCTGTCAATAGGTTAGGAATCCTATACCCCTGACAATCGGTGAGGAATCCTGTATCTCCACAATCGATTAGGAACCCTGTACCCCATACAATTGGTTAGTAATCCTGTACCCCGATAATAGGTTAGTCATCCTGTACCCCTGATAATAGGTTAGGAATCCTGTACCCCAACAATCGGTGAGGAATCCTGTACCCCTGACAATCAGTGAGGAATCCTGTACCCCTGACAATCGGTTAGGAATCCTGTACCCCATACAATTGGTTAGCAATCCTGTACCCCGATAATAGGTTAGTTATCCTGTACCCCTGACAATAGGTTAGGAATCCTGTACCCCAACAATCGGTGAGGAATCCTGTACCCCTGACAATTGGTTAGGAATCCTGTACCCCTGATAATCATTGAGGAATCCTGTACCCCTGACTATCAGTTAAGAATCCTGCACCCCTGACAATCAGTGAGGAATCCTGTACCCTCACAATCGGTGAGGAATCCTGTAACCCTGACAATCGGTGACGCATCCTGTGCCCCTGTCAATAGATTAGGAATTCTATACCCCTGACAATCGGTGAGGAATCCTCTATCTCAACAATCGATTAGGAACCCTGTACCCCATACAATTGGTTAGTAATCCTGTACCCCGATAATAGGTTTGTTATCCTGTACCCCTGACAATAGGTTAGGAATCCTGTACCCCAACAATCGGTGAGGAATCCTGTACCCCAGCACGGTGGCACAGTGGTTAGCACTGCTGCCTC
>NW_025208950.1:7587-15636 GCF_004010195.1 Chiloscyllium plagiosum | reverse complement strand
CCAGCCACACACGTGCTGTAGCCACAGCAGTATGTCAGATACTGTGATAACTGTGAATGTATGGTCCCTGCCTGCCTCTGCAATCTATGTCCACCATCCAGAAAATACAGCTCAGGGCTGGGATGGAATGGTCTCCATGGTCAAATGCAGCACTGAGTGTAACCATCACAGAACTCCACATTGTACAGGACAGACTGCCAGTCGTGGTGATTGGCAGACATATCATTCAGTACTCACTCTCTTCACCAATGACACCATGACCAGCAATGAACATCACCGACACGATGCAAACCAGGAACTGTGCAAGTCTCTTTTGAATAGCACCTTCCATGACCTCTCGGAAGAACAAGGACAGCAGATGCAGAGAAGCACAATCACACGTAAATTACCTTTCAAATTAGATTTCATTCTGACTGAAAAAATATTGTCATTCCTTCACTGTTGCTGGGTAAAACTTCTGAAACTGTGCCCCAAAAACACTGTGGGTTTTCCTGTATCTCAGGCAATGTAGACGTTCAAAAAGATTTATCTCCAATCCCATCACAAAGGTGAATGGAACTGGGCAATGAATACTGGCCTGGCCATTAAAGCTCACATTCCCAAATCTGCAGGAGGATATTTCTGAACCCGAGAGGTGATTAGCGTCTCAGGGAATGTTTCGATTTGCAGAGAGGAAGAGAAATGTCTTGGCTGAAAGGATGGATGCTCGGTGCTGAGCAGATAATCCCTGTTATAAATTATTTTGCCAAGTCCAATAAATTTCTCAATTCCAAATGGTTTAAAAGCCAGGAGACTGATCCTATTGTCTCGGTTGTCTGTGCTGATGACTGGTCTGTGTGTCAAACTCCAGTAAACTACGCTGAATTGAGTGGACAATCCTTCAAAACTGGATTAAATTTGGAGTGGACCATTTCATATTTGTGATAATGGGTGTGGGTATGTCGAATCACTGCGAATCATCTAAAAAGGGAGCAGTTGGCAGCAGCATGGAGTTGGCTGTGCATGAAAATCTCCAATTTTTTTTTTCAATGAAGGGATGTGGGTGTGGCTGGTAAGGTCAACATTTACAACCCTTCTCTAATTGCCCAGAGGGCAGGTAAGAATCGACCAGGGTATCATGGGTCTGGAGTCATATGTAGGCGAGACGAGGTAAGGATGACAGATTGCCTTCCCAAACCATTTCATCGTCAGCATTAGACTCATTGAAATTCCACCATCTGCCATGGGGAATGTTGAACCCAGATCCCCAGATCATTACCTAAGTATATGAATTAACTGTCTCGTGATAGGCCAATTAAGCCATTGTCCTCCAACATCTTTAGTAATGGTGTGAAGCCACATGAGGAAGTGTATAACCTTAACTTGTCTTTAAACATTTAGACTAAAATGTAATGCTGAATTATAGAACACATTTACTGCACTAGAAAATAGACAGGCAGGAAGGCTGAGAAAAAGAGCGGAACTTAAAGACAGGGACACTTGGGTTCACCAAGTGATAACAGATGCCTGAGCATTTGCCTTAGCATCGGTGAATCTGTGTGAACAGGAAACCAAGTGATAACATTCATAGCCGTTCCCTTGTGAAATTAATGACAGTGTTTGATTCTGACCCTGAATTGAAAGTCGGTACTATCAAAACTTTTGTAATTAACAGGTAGATGCTGGCACTTATAATGGATTCGTATTACCCCTTGCAAGTGGGGAAGACACAGAGAGAGAAAAAAGTCTTTGCTGTTACAAAACCCTGACTTGAGAGTTCAAAAGGACACGAGAGAGAAAGCGAGAGAGGCCATTTTAGTGCTGAGGCAGTTGGAGCCAGTAGAAAATTAATTCTTAGTACTAATCTGCAAATGAATTGAATTTAATTACATTTTGGGAATTTATGATGATATTGAGTAGCCATTAACAGTTATTAAATACGAACTCTGTAAAAGGTAATATTGATGAACCCTTAACTTACCTGTTGTTCTTGCAGACCACTCCACAGACCTTACACACAGCCCCACTGTCAATTCTGACTAGTCAGATCTTAGGTCTTATTTGAATTTGAATCATCAACTTGAAAATAAGGCATGTTTAATTCGAGACTAATCGTGTTAAATACAACCTTGCAGTAACATTTCAGCCTCAGGTAAAGAACCAGTCTGTGCTTAAGATAAAAAGCAGGCATCTGGTCCCAGCTTAAAATTATTCAAAACCTAACATTGAAGAGATTCTAACACAATCTGTCGGGAAGCCATTTTATGGTCAAAACTTTGCCTTCCTTGCTAAAGAAACATCAAGTGTCACTACGTACTGAGGTTCTACCAATCCCTGGTGTTGCGAAGGATGGGCCTGGCCTCGCTGCCGCTGAACGCTCTGAGTAGTTGGACCATTCCATACCACCTGTCCTCCATGGAGAAGTTTATGAAGAAAAACACCTTTGACCAAAAGTCCATCAGGAAGTCGTCAGCACGTAGTATCCTTGAGACCCTTTGGGAAAAGGAGAGGGCGGATCCTATCGACTGGTTCCCTGAGCAGAATGTCAAAACCATTTGGCAGAATGCCTCATCACTAGAACTTTCCAACAAGCACCAAGACATGGCTTGATTGGTGGTGAGAAGGGCTCGGTCTGTAAGATCCTTTATGCACGCCCGGACTCTCAGCTGCACCGCACACTGCCCGCGAAGCGGCTGTGGGGGCGACGAGACCGTCACACACCTCCTTCTGGAATGTGTCTATGCAGAAGAAGTCTGGAGAGGAATGCAGTGGTGTTTGTCAAGATTCGTCCTAATCATGATGTGGGACTCCGTGCTTTACAGTCTGTTCCCCGGGATGCACACTGAGACGAACATCAACTGTGCCTGGAGGATCATCAACTCGGTGAAGGCCGCTCTCTGGGCGGTTCGAAACCTGTTGATCTTCCAGCTGAAGGAGTTGAGCCCGACTGAGTGTTGCAGACTGGCACATTCCAAGGTCCAGTACTACGTGTTGAGGGACGCGCGGAAGCCTGGGGCAGCTGCCGCCAAGGCGCGGTGGGGAAAGACCACCATTTAACATTTGCCTGCCAATGAAGAACAGGGGGCCCACGCAGTCATTTAGGCTCCGCTGATGCCTCAGCTAGACGTATGGTTATATGACTGATAAACGTACAGACCTGTATTTATGAATGATAAAGTCTGATCTCTGTATGCAAATGTTTACGTATGTATGGCATGACCAACGGTACAAACCATCAAATTATTTTATAAATAAAGTATATTTTTGAAATTTAAAGAAAATGGTATCAGAGATCGCTTCTCAGCCTTTTGGCTCAGAATATGTGTAGTTCCTGAGGACCAGAGAAAGAGATTCCACTCGAGTGCTGCAGGTTCGACGCAGCGGACGTGTGCTGGCAGGGGAGATACCACGGGTGTCGTGTTATGAGTTGTTGGAGCTGCTGGAGATCATCGCTGGATCGTGATAGGACGTTGGAGGTTCGTTTGGTTGTGCTGACCTGCTATTGGTGGATCTTTATGCTGGCTTTGGCCTAACGCCAATTCAGATACCAGCTGCTCGCAGCACAGGCCAGGGCATTCGCAACACAGTCAGGGTGACTGCGAAGAATATGGAGGACCGTACACCGGTCGATGGGACGGTGTTTGTTACGATTTTGCTGGAGTGCTGCGGGTTCAAAGCAGTGGACGAGTACTGCCTGCAGGATTTCACAGGGGCAGGCTATGACCTTCAGGAGCTTGAAGAATTGCGAGCAACTCCTGAAGGTCTTCAAGGAGCCGGAAGTGGAACCGCAGTTCTCCATCTTGTCGGCGGTCCTGTTGTGTGTGCTTCCTGCGCAGAGGAGTTTGGTTATTACAATCCATATGTTTAACCTTCACGTCCCAGCAGCGGATGTCCAGATCTTCCTGAGAAGATACGTCCAAGTCGAGGGAGAAAACACCGATGTGGTCGATTCTATTGGGATCTGCACCGGCAAACAACAGGCCAGGATAGCCCTGAGGGTTGATGCCAGTGGGAACATCCTCCACCCACCCTCCAACTTTGCCATCGGAGGAAGCAGAGGTTACCTGACATACCCAGGGCAGCCAAATGTGTGCCGAACCTGCGGGAGGTCAGGCCAAATGGCGGCGGATTGGAAGGTAACCGTCTGTCGAAACTGCAAGGAGGAAGGCCACCCGATCAGAATGTAAAGAGGACAAGAACTGTAATCTCTGCGGAGAGGCGGGCCACATATAAAAGGCCTGCCCAAGACGAGGGGCCTCCAAATATGCACAGTTGGCCGGAGGTGGCAACACGAGCCGTGGACCGCCTAACACCAGCAAGGTACCACAAAACCGCACGGGAACTGTGTCTGGCGGCACCCAGAAGGAAATGCAGTCTGGAGGGGAGCAGACGGCAGACAGCAGAGAGGTGCAGCAGCCAATCCAAGCTCCTTCATGACAGACGGAGGAAATGGAAGAGGACGGAACAAAGGAGGCAGAGGATTGCATTACTGTAAAAAGCAGGAAGAGGAACCCTTGCCAGGCCCCCAAAGCCACCCAGCAAAGGGGGAAGCGACACCTACACGATGAGGATAGTGACAGATCTTCCGATGGTGAGGTCGGGTGCAAGGAGGGTCGTCGCCAGAGGAAGAGACAGAGCGCCGAAGTGAAAAAGGAGACCGGCACCACCCAAACAGGGAAAGACGGTCCCTCTGAGGGGATGGGTAAAGACCACCCCCCACCCGGTGAGAACCAAGAGGTACCCACCTGCCCACAGCTCCAGGTAAATGGGAGCAACGGTCCTATGACAGCCCTGTGTCAGAAGGAGAATTGGACTGTGCGGACTCTGGGCCCGACCCGAAGACACCAGAGCGAGGAAATGGCCCCAGCGTGAAGCCGGACAGCTACCACAGTCCTGGGAGGGTCCAGCAGTTTACCATCACCACGGGGATGCACACAGCCACCCCAGAGAGGCAAGACAAGCAGCAAATGGACACTGGTAACCTTGTAAACTGTTAAAGTGGGGATAGAATTGCCAGCATCAATCTGCATAGCATCAAATCAACTACGCAATGTGTTTTCATGATGGCCTTCATGGCCAACGTTAAAGCCGATGTCCTGTTTCTGCAGGAGCGTGGGATATCGCACCTCAGCAGCTGCAGGACATGGTCGAGCTTGTGGGCACATGGGCCATCAGATTGGTCGGAGGGCAACGATAGCCGCGCCTCCAGACTGGGTATACTGTTGCGAGGAGGCAACTTCACCATCTCCGAGGTTAAGGAGGTGGTAGGCGGCGCCTCCTCGTCACCGACGTCATGTACAGGAATGCTTCCCTGAGACTGATTAATGTGTTCGCCCCAGTAGGTAAGAGTGAATGGCTGGCCATCCTGCAGCAACTTCCACAGTTGCTGGCTACGTCCAGGCTGGTCATTCTAGTCGGAGACTTCAACTGTATCATTGATGCAGATGGACGATCCGGCGGTGGGGAGGGGGGGGGGGTGACAGTAAATCGCCTCAACCAGGTCTCGTACTTACAACGGGTCTGGTTTATACTCACTCTACGTGTTACCGGAACTGGGAGCCGTCAGTTCTCGTAGAGCGGTTGCCAACAACCCACGCTCGGCGGTTAATCGTAACCCCGGAGCAGACTCACCGAACTGGAGACTTTTCCAGCTGATATACTCTTTTCCAGATATAAACATTCATGTGAACAGCAGAGCAAGGCTAAAAAACACATTCCATTCTGGTTACATACAGATAAGAAGATTCACACGGGGAGGTGTGTAATAAGATTCACACGGGACTAAGCAACACCTCCATTCCGGTTAGATTCACACATGTATTGGGACATAATTTTTAACCGTTTCACCACAACACGGTAAACAATGCCAAGCTGCACGACATCTTCAGCACCCCTGCAGATGAAGCGCAGCGTAGATACACCTGGTCACGGGCAGACAGGCCTATCCGCTCAAGGACTGATTACCTGTTTGTGTCCCGAACGCTCTCGGTCAGATCCACCGACGTCAAGCCGGTGTTCTTCTCTGACCACTGCCTCCTGCTGGACGACTGTCACCTACAGGACGAGCACCGGGCTGGTAAGGGAACGTGGAAGTTGAACACAAACCTGTTGAAGCCGGGAAACATTCAGGAGCTCAACAGGGACGACGCAGGTTGGAGAACAGTGAAGCCCCTCTTTGAGTCCCCAGTGGACTGGTGGGAAACAGTAAAGAGAACATCAAGAGGTTCTTCATGCTCAAAGATGTTCAGGAGGCGAGAGAGAGGAGGGGAAAACTGTCCCACCTCCACGAAAGTATGTAGAAACCGCGACTGCTGCAGACGATGGGGATCGATGTCATGGGGAACCTCAGGAAGGTGAACGGCCAGCAAGCCTCGCTCTTTGCCTCGGAGGCCTCCAAGATAATCTTCCGGTCCAGGGGCCTCTCGGTGGATCAGGACGAGACGTGCTCACGTTTCTTCTTCCAGAAGGTGCACAAAGAGAGCTCTGTGCTCAGCAGCCGGAAAGAAGAAGATGGCTCAATAACGTCTTCTCAGGCTGACGTGATGAGGATCAGCAAATCCTTCTATGCCAGTGTGTATGACGTGAAGCCAACCGACAGCGCGGCCTCCCAGTCGTTCCTGACCTCTATCACGGAGGTCTTAGACGACAGAACACGGGAGAGGCTGGAGCAGCCGCTATCTCTGGACGAACTGACAATGGCCCTCGTGTCCTTCGAAAAGAATAAAACTCCCGGAACCGACGGCTTACTGGTCAATCTCTATTCTGCTCTGTGGGACTTCATTGGCCAGGACCTGCTGGAGGTGTATGTCAGTATTCTTCGGGCAGCTACCATGAGTGAAGCCATGAGAAAAGGCATCATCATCCTCATTTACAAACGAAGGGGGAGAGGGAGGAACTCAAAATGAGGAGACCAATCTCACTGTTGAATGCTGATTACAAAATTCTGTCAAAGGTAATCGCCAACCGAGTCAGGTCTGCTCTGCGGTGGGTGATTCACCCAGACCAAACCTGTGCTGTACCGGGAAGGAGGATCGCTGACAGTCTCGCACTCCTCATGGATACGATCGCCTACGTGCAGGACTAGGAGAAAGCCTTTGACAGGATATCACACACGTATATGAGAGATGTTCTCTCCAAAATGGGTTTGGGGAGGGAATCTGGAATTGGATCAGACTGCTCTACATCAACATTATTAGTACAGTCTCAATCAATGGGTGGGATTCAGATCGCTTCCCAGTCAGATCTGGAGTCAGGCAGGGCTGCCCTCTCTCTCCTGCCTTGTTTGTGTGCTGCATAGAGCCATTTGCCGAGTCCATCAGGAAGGATGCGAGCCTGAGAGGGGTTACTATTACTGGCAGCGGGGACTTGCAGGTCAAGGCATCCCTGTACATGGATGACATCACTGTTTTCTGATCGGATCCGCTGTCTGTGCACAGACTCATGTGCATTTGTGACCAGTTCGAACGGGCCTCGGGGGCCAAGGTAAACTGAGGCCATGCTCATCGGGAACTGGACCGACCACCTGATGGTGCTGGGTATTTGGTTTGGGGGGGCTGGGGCGCTTGCCAAATCTTGGGAGGAGCTTATCATCAAATTGAGGCAGAAACTGGGCAGATTGAAGCCACGGTCGCTGTCATTGCGGGAAAAAAAACCTGGTCATCAGGTGTGAGGCACTGTCATTGCTGTGATATGTGGCACAGGTCTGGCCAATTCCCAGAACCTGTGCCGCAGCAGTCACCCAGGCCATCTTCTAATTTATATGGAGATCAAAGATGGACCGGGTCCGAAGAGACTCGATGTATAAAGATCTGGGCAACGGGGGAAAAATACACCCAATGCCACCCTCACCCTGATGGCCACCTTTGTGTGTGGCTGCATCAAGCTGGGCGTGGATCCCCGGTAAACAAACACCAAGTGTCACTACATACTGAGGTTCTACCTGTCCCCAGTGTTGCAAAGTATGGTCCTGGCCTCGCTGTTGTGGAACGCTCCAAGTAGTTGGACTGTTCCGTGTCATCTGTCCTTCATGGAGAAGATTATGAAGAAAAACACCTTTGACCACAAGTCCAT
>NW_025208950.1:0-6783 GCF_004010195.1 Chiloscyllium plagiosum | reverse complement strand
AGATCATTTATGCACGCCCGGACTCTCTGCCGCACCGCACGCTGGGGGGGGGGGGGGGGGGGTGAGGACGAGACTGTCACACACCTCCTTCTGGAATGTACCTATGCAGAAGAAGTCTGGAGATCAATGCAGTGGTGTTTATCGTGGTTCGTCCCGAGCAGCGCCGTGACGAGGGACTCCGGGCTCTATGGTCTATTCCACGGGCCGGACACTGAGATGAACATCAACTGTGCCTGGAGGATCGTCAACTCGGTGAAAGACCCTCTCTGGGTGGTCTGAAACCTGTTGATCTTCCAGCTGAAGGAGTTGACCCCGACTGAGTGTTGCAGGCTGGCACATTCCAAGGTCCAGGACTACGTGTTGAGGAACGCACTGAAGCTTGGGGCAGCTGCCGCCAAGGCGCGGTGGGAAAAGATCACAGTGTAACATCGGCCTGTCTAAGAAGACGAGGGAGCCCACCCATGGGTCTCCACTGACGCCTCGGCAGAAGAGCTGCATAGTAAATGTACAGACTTGTATGTATGAAAAATAAATTTCGAAGTCTGTATGTAAAGCATTGTAATGTGTGCACAAGAACGGCATGACCAATTGTTTCGACATCCAAATAATTTTATGAATAAAGTATATTCTTGAAATTAAAAAAGGATGTGTACTGTCCGCAGGATATCCGTGGGGCAGGCTACTTCGACGTCACCTTCAGGAGCATGAAGCAGTGCGAGCTGCTCCTGAAGGTCTTCAAGGAGAAGGAAGGGGATCTCTGTTCTCCATCCTGTCAGTGATCCTGTTGTGTGTGCTTCCTGCACTGAGGAGTCGGATTGTTGCAATCCATATGTTCTAACCCCTATGTTCCAGCAGCTGATGTCCTGACCTTCCTGCGAATGTATGTCCAAGTTGAGGGAGAACGCACCGATGTGGTCGACCCTTTCGGGATCTGGACCAGCAAGCGGCAGGTCAGGGTAACTCTGAGGGTCAATGCCAGTGGGAACATCCTCCACCAACCCTCCAGCTTCGCAATTGGAGGGAGCAGAGACTACCTGACATATGCAGGGGAGCCGAAAGTGTGCCGAACCTGCGGGAGGTCAGGCCACATGGCGGCAGAATGCAAGGTGAACATTTGCAGGAACTGCAAGCTGGAGGGTCACCTGACCAAGGTCTTTCAGGAAGCAAAGAGCTGCAACCTGTGCGGAGAGGCGGCCCACATGTACTAGACCTGCTCCAGACTGGGGGGGGGGGGGAGGGGGAAGGCATTTACACACAGATGGCTGGAGGTGGCAATGTGAGCTGTGGGCCCACAAAGACCAGAAAGGTCCACCCAGCGAGCAGGGAAACGGATTCTGGTGGCAACCAGAAAGAAAAACAGGCTGGAGTGGAGGAGATGGCTGCCAGCGGTGAGAAACAGCAGCTGATCCTAGCTCTAGCTGGACAGATGGAAGCAATGGAAGAGGAAGTAATCGAGAAGGCAGAGGAGGGGATAGCTGTTGAAAACCGGAAAATAAAATCCTGCCAGGACCCCAAATCCTCCCAGCAAAGGGGGAAAGCGACAGCTGCACGAGGGAGGTACAGTCAGCTCTTCAGATGGTGAAGACGGGCGCAAGGAGGGTCATCACCAGAAGAGACAGAGCGCCGTAGGTGAAGAGGACGGCATTTCCTCTCAACCAGGAAACAACGGATCCCCCCCAGTGAGAAGCAGAGGTACCCACTGTCCCCCAGCTACAGCTAACTGAGAGCCGTGATCCTCTGACAGTCCCACTGTCAGACACAGAACAGGAAGGTGCGGAACCTTGCATTGGCTCAATGACACCAGAGCAGGTAAATGACCCCAGTGAGGAGCTGGACAGCTACCTTAGACCTGCGAGGGGCCATCAGTTCGCACTCACCATGGGGATGCAGACAGCCACCCCAGAGACAGAACAGTCAAATGGACAATGGTAACCCCATAAACTGGGGGTTAAAGAACGGTCCTATGCTATCGTATAACAGCGGTCCAACTCAGTAGTTGGGTTCCGCTGAAGCCTCAGCTAAATACTAAGAGACTGGATGGTTAATAGACAGAACTGTAATTACGATAACTAAATTCGATTAACTCAATCTGTTCTCTGTAATGCTAAGTCATGCAATGTACATATATGAACGGCATGACCAATTGTAAAGGTCCCAGAGATTTATGTCTATGTATAAATTATATTTTGAAACAAATTTTTTAAAAATTCTGCGCTGTTTGATTTCTTTCTTAGTCACTTGGCTCCACTCATTCGTCGGGATAGAGATACTATCTGATGTGACCTCCTCCCCAGTACGTCAGCACAATTAGACTAATATCTAAGTTATTTTTTCACTGGTAGGATAAAAGAATTAAACTCTCACTCCAGTCCAATCGAAAACCTACCGTCAGCTCCCGCATTAAATATCGCGCATGCACAGGTTCAAGCTGCAAACCGGTACGCCTCCCCGCGAGCTCGTACACAGTCGGTTAACGCCGCGCCTCTCTACGAGCTCGCGGGCAGTCGGTTAATGCCGCGCCCTAAAAATCCCTTCGCCTTCAGGACGGGCCTTAGCTCCCTCTTCCCGTTCTGATTGGCCAACAAATCTGTCAATATCTCGTGAGCTGACCAACAGGAAGTTAGTAACTTTGTTCAGCAAGTTCTGCCGGTCTGGACGAGTTGGGCCGAAGGTCAATCCTGATGCAAGGCCACTGCATCTGAAACGTTAACTCTGATTTCTCTCCACAGGGGCTGTCAGACTTGCTGAAATTTTGCAGCAATTTTTATTATTGTTTTTTTGGGGCCGAAGGCTCTGTTTGCGTGTTATGTTAATTATTTTTGGCATTTTGACCTCACTGACTCCTTCCACCCGATAACTTGTTAAATATAACCTCCTCCAGCCTGTCTGCACGCTAACAGTCTGTTGACTAAAAACGAACCTGTTTTCTTAGCGTCACTGGAAGGATAAAAAAACACTCACTCCGCTCTTGCCGAAACCACAGGCCATTTCGCGGTTCCGAGTGTAAGCAGTGAGCAGCGCCAACACTCGGTGCCGCGACGCTCGTTCACGCCGAGTCCGTTAAACGGCCGCTCGCCTCGAGACTCCGCGAGCGCCCTACCACCCCTCCCCCCCTCCCCCCTTAGGTCGGACCTTAGATCCCTGTCCAGCTCGGAATGGTCAGAACGCCCTTCAATCTCATGTTTCCATCCACTAGGACGTGAGGTCCCGCCCAGTGACGCAAGGAGGAATCGCTGGAGAAACCCGGCGGGTTTGGGAGCATCTGTGGAGATAAAGCAAAGGTAACGTTTCAGATCCACTGATAGTATCTTGGCAAAACTACCAACTTTGTTTTATTTTATGCTTATTATGAAGACAAACAAAAATCTTACTCTCCTGAAAAATCTCTAGACATTTTACTTTGACTATTTCAAGCAAGTGATCTCACAGTTGGTCGCAACTTGTGTTTTAGAATTGGGATCATGATCTTCCAAGGTGAAAGACAGGTTTATCTTCAGTAATGAAGTAGCGGGGGTACGGGCTAAAGGCAGGAAAGTTAGATTGAGAATGATCACATCAGTCATGATCTGATTGAATGCTGGAGCAGACTTGGTGACTGAATCACTTACTTCTGCTGATTTAGAGGTGCTGGTGTTGGACTGGGGTGTACAAAGTTAAAAGTCACACAACACTGCTTTATAGTCCAACAGGTTTAATTAGAGGTACACTAGCTTTCGGACGCCACAACCACATGATGAAGGAGCGCCGCTCCGAAAGCTAGTGCTTCCAATTAAACCTGTTGGACTGTAACCTGGTGTTATGTGATTTTTAACTTATTTCTGCTGCTACATCTTGTGGTGTTTACGGTCTTCTTGTGTTCCACTGTTCCACTGGAGAAAATCTTCCAGACTTGGTCCATCCATCTGACAGTTCAATTTATTTGCCTGAGCTATTCCTTTTTTAGCGTAAAACAAAACTGCAGATGCTGGAATCCAAGGCAGACGGGCAGGAGGTTGGAAGGACACAGCAAGCCGGGCAGCATCAGAAAGTGGAAAAGGCAGCGTTTCAGGTATAACCCTTCTTGGGGCGGCAGGTGAAGGGTGGGGGGAGGGGGGGGGGTTGTGGGTGGGGAGACGGGCGGAGTGGGGTGGTAGTGATGGGTTACCACAGATGGAGAGTACGGCCCTGTTGGTCGATGGGAGGAATGAATCCAGTTGGTAGCTGGAAGGAAGGCTCGGTCAGAGATATGGAAGGGAGGAGGAGAGTGCTGGAAAGGGAGTTGGGTAATGGGAATGGAGGTTATTTTAAATTGGAGAATTCAATGTTAAGTCCTCCAGGCTGTTGGATGCCCAGGCGGAAGACGAGGTGTTATTCCTCCAATGTGCGGTCTGATTCACTGTGGCAACGGAGGAGGCCGAAGATGGTCAAGTCGGAAATGAAATTGGAAGACGAATTGTAGTGGGCAGTCGGTGGGAGGTCAAGTTTGCCCTTGCTGGCCCGACTGAGAGGCTCAGTGAAACGTGCCCTTAGTTTACATTTAGTCTCACTGATAAAGAGAAGACCATATCGGGAGCACTTGACACAGTAAGCTAGTTTGGAAGGGAGGCAGATGAACCTCTGTCTCACCTGGAAGGACTATTCGGGGCCCTGGATGGAGGTGTGGAGGCGTAATATGCCAAACAGTTTGCACGTTTTACGGTTGCAGGGGAAGGTACCAGGGGTTCATGAAAATTCTTCACTCCACTACTCTAAACACTCCCCCCCAAAATGCAACAAAGACAGGATCCCCCTTGTCCTCACCTTCCACCCACCAGTCTCCGTATCCAATACATCATCCTTAAACACTTGCACCAACTCCAACTGGACCCCACCATCAAGAATACCTTCCACTCCACACCTCTGTCTCCTTCCACATGGACCATTCCCTTCGACAGTCATTGGTTCCCGCCACTCCCCCCACCAGCCCTCCAAACCCCTGATACCTTCACCTGCAACATTAAAAGACACAAAGACTGCCGGAACTCCATCCGTCTCATCTCCATCAAGGGCTCTGAACAGTCTTTCCAGGTCAGGCAGAGGTTCGCCAAACTCTCCTCCAAGCTAGTTTACTGTATCCAATGCTCCTGATCTGGTCTTCTCTGCATTGGCGAGACCAAACATAAACTAAGGGCATGTTTCACTGAGCATCTCAGCCAGGCCCGCAAGGGCTAACCTGACCTCCCAGTCACCACTCATTACAATTTCCCCTTCCCATTCCCTCTTTGATATGACCCTCCTCTTTTGCCACAGTTAATCTGACCACACGTTGAAGAAACTTCATCTTATCTTCCACCTGGGTAGCCTACAGCCTGGAGAACTCTCCAATTTCAAATAGCTTCCTTTCCCATTCCCTGACTTCCTTTCTAGCCACTCCTCCTGGCTTCCCTTCTTCTGACTAACCATTCCTTTCAGCTACCAATCTGAAAGATTCTCCCATCGACCAACCAAGCCATATCCTCTACCTGTATTCACCACTCACCACTCTGCCCGTCTACCCAACCACAATCCTGGCGCACCTTTATTTGCTCCCCTTATCCACACCCCCAGTTCTGCTGAAGAGTTATGCTCGAAACGTGGACTTCTCCACGTCCTGATGTTGCTTGTCTTGCTGTGTTCTCCTCGCCTCCTGCTTATCTACCCAAGCTATTTCTCAGTGTAACTAGTTGTGGTTTAATCGGAAGGTCACCATGCCTCAGGTGAGGGGAAGAGTTGAGAGCCCTGCATAGTGACCACAGGTGGCATGGGAATTGAACTCATGCTTTTGTCATCACTTTGCACTTAGCTAACTGAGCTCAATCCAAGGGGCATGTTCTGTATAACCCAATCATAGCCAACTTGCACCTCTGTAGATGTCAGGAGTAAATTTATTTAGACCTCTCAAGCCAGAGGGAGAGCACTGGAATCTGATGAAGGAAACAAGCCCCTCCCATGTGTCTTCCCAAATGGACCTGGAAAAGACAGTACATTTGGCCTGCCGTTTGCTTCCCCGTGACTGGACTGCTCCATTTCGTGGTGAGAGATTAAGAGGACCCTCGAGGAGATTTTACTTCTCACTCAGAGTCTGGAATTCAAATTCTGAAAGGCGGATTCCCTCAGAAACTCTTGGAAGAGTGGAGCACTCCAGATCAGTCCCTTGTGTTATCCTAGCCTCAGGTGTTTGGGCCAAGAGGTGGATGTCGCATTGAGAACATAAGACCATCCTAAATAGGAACAAAAGTAGGCAATTCAATATATCATGACTGATTCAACATTTGATTTGGGAGCGGAAACTCTGACAATACAGAGACAGAGACATTCAAATCATTCAACCGTGAGGAATTTTCAGAGCAGAACTGGAATCAGAGATAATAATGAAAAACAGTCCTATCTCCTTGTTCGTTCGGAAAATAATTCTCGAGTTCAGGCTGTTTGGTGGGCTGGGAGGAGAAAGCGGCAAAAAGATGGAGAGTGGCTGCTGCACAGTCTGATCTCACAGACTTCATTGACTCCCTGTCTCATGTCTACGTCCATGTTCCCAGCTGTCACTCCCACAGCTTGCCTTTAAACCCCACCTCTCACCATCCTTCATATCTCTGCCTTCTTCATATTCTCCTGCAGCAGAGGTTATGGCCTAGTGGTAATGTTGTTAACCCAGAAACCAAATGATGTTCCGGGGATCCGGGTTTCAATCCTGCCGTGGCAGATAGTGGAATTTGTATTCAATAAAGATCTGAAATTAAGACTCTAATGATAACCAAGAATTGATTGGTGGAAAAACCCATCTGG
>NW_025208949.1:13573-15635 GCF_004010195.1 Chiloscyllium plagiosum | reverse complement strand
ACTGTCTACATTTTCCACAACACTGCACATTTCTGCCCACTCCTCGATCATCTTTGACTCATCTGTGATTCGTTAACCTTGCCTCAAAAATATTCAATATTTCTGCCTCGAATGGTCTGCATGGAAGAGTGTTCCAAAGACTCACTGCACCCTGAGAAAACAAAACTAAACAGACTCATCGGTGTGTGAGATTAGTTTTATTTTTGCATTCTTATCTGAGAAAGGATATAGTAACAGTGGAAGCAATTCAGAAGTGTTTCACTTAATTTATTCCATGCATGAAGGGCTGATATTATGGGGACTTTAACAGGTTACCTTTGGAGTGAGAACTGATCGTGTTGAAATATACAAAGCCTTGAGGCGAGTGAACCAGGTATATACTGACTGGGAGTTTGTAGAGCCCAAACTTGATGCTGTTGTCTTTGAAACCCTACAGTGTGGAGAAAGGACATTCGATCCATCGATTCCATACCAACCCACCAAACAATATCCCGCTAGACCTGTCCCCCTACCCTATCCATGTCACCCTGCATTTCCCATGACTAACCCACTTAACCTACACACCCCTGGTCACTCTGGATAATTTAGCATGGTCAATCACACTAAGCTGCACATCTTTGAACTGTGGGAGGAAACTGGAGAACTGGGAAGAAACCCACATAGACACGGGAAGAATGTTCAAACTCCACATAGAGTTTCGGACGAGGTTGGAATTGAGCTCTGCTCCTTGGTGATATGAGACAGCAGTGCTAACCACAAATCCAATTTGCTGCTCCATTAGCCCTATTAGTTACCTGCGGCTGATGAAAGAAATCTGCCTGACTTGTTCCTATCACTGAACCTGACCCCGTCTGAGACCTTTATCATCAGTCATATCACCAACCCGGTTACATTTGAAATTCGTTGTGAACAGTAGAGGAGTGGGACTAGAAAAGGAAACAGTGACACCCTCCAACCTCACTCAGAACAGGAGTGAGGAAAAATTCACAAAGTCGGGTTTCACTCAAGTGGGTATTACTTCCCAGACGTTTGCGATGGCTGAATCATTATATTATATCGAGGCTGCTTTGTCTGATTTTCCGTAGACAGGTGAATCAGGGATATTGGTGCATGGAGAGAAAAGTGCAGATGGGACCACAATGAGATGAGCCACGACTTTATTTACTGGTGGGGTAGTGTCAAAGAGCCGTTTAGCCCACTCGTGTCCCTCAGTCCTATGTTCTGATGTTCCGTTCAGCCCTTTGGACCCTGCTACCAACAGGCAGATCGAGGCCACGCCGATGGTTAGGTGTAGTCAGGAAGTGGCCCCCAGCCGAAATCCTTTTTCCCATGCTTCCCCACTCTGTAACTTCTGCTCTGGAATTGCTTTGAATGCAGTTCCCATATCCCATCCAGCGTTAACTCAGGCAAACTTTCTCCTCTCCCGAATGCAACATTGTACAACACGCCTTCCAGGAAAATAACCATTTACTTTCCAAAAGCATGACGTTAAAAACTAGGAACATGAGACGGCTATTCGGCCCTTCAAGACTGAACTCTCATTCAATAAGAACATGGCTGATCTACTTCCTAGGGCTCAACTCTACTTTCCTACCCAATTTCCTGCATCCCTCCACAACTCTCTGGGTTAGGGAATTCCAGACATTCACTACCTTCTGAGAGAATGCACCATTTTTCATTTCAGATTGAAATCGATGTTCTTTATTCGGTATCTACCACCTCGAGTTCGAGACTCAGGGGAAACATCTTCTCAGCATCTTCCTTGTCAAGCCCCCTCTGTATCTTGTACTTTTCAGTAATATCACCCTCATTCATTTCAACCACAATGAATAATCTCACCATTTTAAATGTATTCAATAATTCAACCCTTCCATCCCAGGAAGCCGCCTCATGAACCAACCTAGTTACTTGCTGCATCAGCATGCTGATGTTACGTTTCATACTCAGGAACACTCCAATCCCTTTCTACTACTCCTTTTTTGGGAGACCTCTTCAGTATATAGCAGCCTGCATTTTGGTTCTCAAAGTGATCCACTAACTCCAATGTATATTGCACCCAGGT
>NW_025208949.1:8884-13003 GCF_004010195.1 Chiloscyllium plagiosum | reverse complement strand
CATGCTTACACTACTTTCCTCATGAGGAGTGATTTAAATTACTAGTGTAAATTATCTGCTTGTTCCCTGTGGCCAGTTCTCTAGTCACACCCTCCTAATGGCCTCAATGTACTTTCCTCATTTCACTTCTGCGTCAGCTCACACACACATTTTCAAGCTTTTTTTATGTTGACCGAAAAGCTCATGATGCATGTTTTTATATTTCTTTCCAATTTATTACATCATATATTTTAGTACATTTTCCTCACTTTCTAGATTCATACAGTAATATCGTGCTCAAACAGACCCTTTGGTCTAACTTGTCCATGCTGACCAGGTTTTCAAAATTAAACTAATCCCATCTGCTTGCACGTGGCCCATATGCCTCTAAACTTTTCCCATTCATATGTTGGTCCAAATGTCTTTGAAATATTGTAGCTGTGGTTGCATCTCCCACTGTTCCTCTGGCAGCTTATTCCATACATACGTCACACTCTGTGTAAAAATTGTTGTCCCTTCGTCTGTTTCAAGTTGCCCCCCCTTTCACCTTAAAGCTATGCATCTGTGTTTGAACTCTCCGATCCTGCAGAAAAGACCTTCGCTATGCAGTCTGTCCATGCCTCCTATGATATTATAAATTTCTAGAATGCCACCCCTCAACGACGTACACTCCATCTGATACTAACTTCAAGATCAAACGTTTAACGATAAGCACTGCAAATTTGAAAGAATATTAAAATGACAGTGTAGAAAACAGCCCAAACTTCATACTGTCAGTTTTGCTCTGTGTTACAAAACTAAGGCAGCATGAAACTCTTACTAGTGCCAATAAGAGGTCAAGCACCTGAATTCCGTAGAGTGAAGGCAGTGATGATGTATTCTGTGAAAACGTATATATCTAGATCTATATAATATCACATTGTCACCAGTCTCTCTCCTGTTCTCCCTATGACTTTGTGTGGTTGTGTCTTCTTTATCTTACACTCACCTAGAGAGAACCCCTTTCCCCCATTCACACCTTAATTTAAACCCATTTTGCATCATCTTCTCGTTCACCACTGCTAATAGCCCGTTTATCTTTTGCCACGCCCTCTTTTCCAAGTCACCCAACCCCCATCTCCGGCAAGAGATTGAAAAGCCCAGTGTCCAACCCTTTTCAGTTCTGAACAAGTCACATTGGACTTGTTATGCTAACTCTGTTTCTCTGTCTCTGCAGATTCTGCCAGACCTGCTGAGGCTCTTCAGAAACGAATAGGCACAGCACAAATATTCAATGAAACCAGTAACTATGGATACTGGGAATAAATACAAAATAAATACAAACATTGCTGAAGAAACTGCGAGCTTTGTAGAGGGCCACTGGACTCGAAAGATTAACTCTAAATTCACTACAGAAGATGCCGCCAAAGCTGCTTTGTTTCTTCAGCAATTTCTGTTTTTGAACAAGTTCCAATGACGTGTGTGAAAGCTGTTCAAACGCCTTGTCCAACACGGAGTGCCCTACACTGGGAACTGAAGTGCACTCATTCATTCGCTCAGAAACTGCATAAGGCTGGCATCACTGACACCACAGAGCTCTTAATCATGTTCAGGGAGAAGACCAGAGGGAAACACATTTAATTCAAACGCAGATGGCACGACAAGCAAGGAAAAGGTTCATATGAATATGTTAAAGGGTTTGAGTAATGTAACAAATTGGAAGCATGACACCAAGGAGAGCCCTCAGCAGAATGAGAACATGCAAATGGAAATATTACCGCATCAGACACCAGGTGAGGTCACTGAGTACACGGCTGATGGGTGAATAGATCTCGATGTTAACTGGGGGACAGTCAGTAGAATTGAGTTGCAGATATTGCAGCTCAAACTGGGCTCAAACAGAAGCAGGATTGTATTCAAACATAATCTGTAACATTTTCCCCAGGATATTCCATCAGTCTACCATTACCATCAAGCCGATTGATGGTTCAGTGATGAGAGTGGGTGAACCTGCCAAGGTCAGGACCATGTTTCCCTAAAGCTGATGACAAACCATCAAAGCTACGGCGCTTGAGTGGTTTCATTCCAAACAGCAGAAGTAACATCTGATAGAGAGGACGAAATGATCCCAAGACCAACAGATCAGATCTAAGATCTGCAGTCCTGCCACATCCAGACATAAATGTCGGTGTACTATTAAACAACTTACTGGAGGAGAGGACACCAGAAATATCCCCATCCTAAATAATGGAGCAGCCGCGCACATTAGTGTAAAATACAAGGATGTAGTATCTGCACCAGCCTCAGCCAGAGGTGTTGAGTGGATGATCCACCTCATCCTTGCCATGATATCCACATAATCACAGATGGCAGTGTTCAACCAATTCGATTCGCTGCATGTGACATGAAGAAACCGCTGTACACAGTAGGTACGACAAAGACAATGGACCCTGTCACCATTGCTGCAATAGGACTGAAGTCTTATGCTGCACAACAAGCCGTGTCCCTGGGGAAGCTGTTTCATTCCAGCTCCAACTCTGACAACTCCCTGGCAATGTGGAAAATTACTCAACTATTTTCGGTCCCCTAATAGGTGAATAATTACATTCTGACCATTTAACACCCCCTCAGTCCCTTCACGATAATCAAATTGGTGGGAATTCTTTTTGACAGACCTGTCAAGCAGTACAGAAATAACCCGCTCAGTGTGGTTTCCTATAGGTTCCTATGTGGCGATGGTGCTGTTGTGGAAATGGCACTGGTTACTAATCCAATACAGGATAATGCTCTGGCAGCTGGTGGAAGTTAAAAACAATTAATAAAATACCAAGATCTAGAATCTGGTGATGGTAACAGGGACCTTGCATCCAATGTTAATTGTAAACTTCGATCTCCTTCCCCAACGTACTTTCAGGAAGTGAATCGCCCGTGCTTTCCTTGCATGGCCTGAAAGTGACTCCAGACACACAGACATGTGATAAACTCTTCAATGATTCCTGAAACGGCCCAGCAAGACACTCAATTGTATCACACTGCTCCGAGATCTTAAAGGAGAAAAATAGACAGAATACCCGGTACCAGCCTCGATATCAGAAAAGAGAACGGGAATCACAGCCCTGTTGATCCTGCAGAGACCTCCGTCCTAACATCTGAGAGCTTGTGACAACATTAACAGTGCTTTCCCACAGACTGCACAGAAACATCGGGAAAGGAGTAGACCACTCAACACATTGAGCCTTCCCCATTCTAGTTCATGGAGAAAATCTCCTCAATGTCGTTTTCTCTACACAGTGTTCATATCTATTAATATGTTTAAACATTGTGAAATATAAAATAAGAACTGTTGTAGTCACTTCAGTCCATCAATCTTGCTCCTCGATTCAATGTACAGGCAAATCTCTGATAACACGTGTTTATTAAACTGATTTGACTGCAATGCGATTCATGAATTGCGCACCTTTTTTCCTATAAAGTGAACTCCCGTTCACTGTGACGCGACTCCTTGCCAGGCACCTGCTGAACAACAAAACCCAGCTTCAGGATCCACTGTCTGAAAAATGCACGCCCTGAGTGTTCAGCGAAAACAGGAATGCAATCCGCTCTGCAAGCCTTGAACCTGGGCCTGAAACGGGGAAGTATTCTCACCAATTAGAAGGAACTTTATTTCAAACCAGGGTGAGAATCTTGAGGAGAAATGGAATTCCGTGTTGGCATCACGTGGTCAGTCAGCCCTGCGCGCTTTCTGGTGAAGAGCTTGGTGAAAGGTACAGGGATGTAGCCAGTGACTGTAATGTGAAAATGTTGCATTTGCAGCACAATTTCATTACAATATATGATTGAAATGTTTGATTATACTGTGCTAGTGTGTTTTAAAGTAACTTTAATGTTTGTTTTTTTTTAACTGATATTTTGCGGTTCTGCCATTATTCTCTTTTCCCCATAGACCACATCATTAATATTGCATGATTTTCTGCAACACAGTGTTGCACAGGAACACAGCTACCACGTTATTGGAGAACAACCTGTAATGATATCTGATCCTCTATCTTCACACCATATCCTGCTCTCTCCCTAACCCTTTAGTTTCCAGAAATCCATATTTATATTCAGTGCCTTGGTTTCCATAGCCTGATCTGGGAGATAATTCCCCAGGTTCACCAG
>NW_025208949.1:6150-8284 GCF_004010195.1 Chiloscyllium plagiosum | reverse complement strand
GTTTTCATTAGAGAAAATAAGGTTTAGGGGTGACTTGATTGAGGTGTACAAGATGATTAGGGGGTTAGATAGGGTCGACAGTATGAACCTTTTCCCGCGTATTGAGTCGGGTATTACAAGGGGGCATAGCTTTAAATTAAGGGGGGTAGATATTGGACTGAAGTTAGGGGTAGGTTCTTCAGTCAGCGAGTCGTAAGTTCATGGAATGCCCTGCCAGTAGCAGTGGTGGACTCTCCCTCTTTATGGGCATTTAAGCGGGCATTGGATAGGTATATGGAGGATAGTGGGTTAGTATAGGTTAGGTGGGCTTGGATCGGCGCAACATCGAGGGCCAAAGGGCCTGTACTGCGCTGTATTCTTCTATGTTCTATGTTCTAACACTGCACATTGCTGCCCACTCCTCGATAATCCTTGACTCATCTGTGATTCGTGAACCTTGCCTCAAAAATATTCAATATTTCTGCCTCGAATGGTTTGCATGGAAGAGTGTTCCAAAGACTCACTGCACCCTGAGAAAACAAAACTAAACAGACTCATCGGTGTGTGAGATTAGTTTTATTTTTGCATTCTTATCTGAGAAAGGATATAGTAACAGTGGAAGCAATTCAGAGGTGTTTCACTTAATTTATTCCATGCATGAAGGGCTGATATTATAGGGACTTTAACAGGTTACCTTTGGAGTGAGAGCTGATCGTGTTGAAATATACAAAGCCTTGAGGCGAGTGAACCAGGTATATACTGACTGGGAGTTTGTAGAGCCCAAACTTGATGCTGTTGTCATTGAAACCCTACAGTGTGGAAGCAGGACATTCGATCCATCGAGTCCATACCAACCCACCAAACAATATCCCGCTAGACCTGTCCCCCTACCCTATCCATGTAACCCTGCATTTCCCATGACTAACCCACTTAACCTACACACCCCTGGTCACTCTGGATAATTTAGCATAGTCAATCACACTAAGCTGCACATCTTTGTTCTGTGGGAGGAAACTGAAGTACTGGGAAGAAACCCACACAGACACGGGAAGAATGTTCAAACTCCACATAGATTGTCGGACGAGGTTGGAATTGAGCTCAGCTCCTTGCTGATATGAGGTAGCAGTGCTAACCACAAATCCAACTTGCTGCTCCATTAGCCCTATTAGTTACCTGCAGCTGATGAAAGAAATCTGCCTGACTTGTTCCTATCACTGAACCTGACCCCGTCTGAGACCTTTATCATCAGTCATATCACCAACCCGGTTACATTTGAAATTTGTTGTGAACAGTAGAGGAGTGGGACTAGAAAAGGAAACAGTGACACCCTCCAACCTCACTCAGAACCGGAGTGAGGAAAAATTCACAAAGTCGGGTTTCACTCAAGTGGGTATTATCTTCCCAGACGTTTGCGATGGCTGAATCATTATATTATATCGAGGCTGGCTTTGTCTGATTTTCCATAGACAGGTGAATCAGGGATATTGGTGCATGGAGAGAAAAGTGCAGATGGGACCACAATGAGATGAGCCACGACCTTATTTACTGGTGGGGTAGTGTCAAAGAGCCGTTTATCCCACTCGTGTCCCTCAGCCCTATGTTCTGATGTTCCATTCAGCCCTTTGGACCCTGCTACCAACAGGCAGATTGAAGCCACGCCAATGGTTAGGTGTAGTTTCGGAAATGCACTTGGAAATTCCAGGCTTGGTCAGGAAGTGGCCCCCAGCCACAATCCTTTTTTCCATGCTTCCCCACTCTGTAACTTCTGCTCTGGAATAGCTTTGAATGCAGTTCCCATATCCCATCCAGCGTTAACTCAGGCAAATGTTCTCTCACGAATGCAACATTGTACAACACGACTTCCAGGAAAATAACCAATTACTTTCCAAAAGCATGACGTTGAAAACTAAGAAGTAGGAACATGAGACGGCTATTCGGCCCCTCAAGACTGAACTCTCATTCAATAAGAACATGGCTGATCTACTTCCGGGCTCAACTCTACTTTCCTACCCAATTTCCTGCATCCCTCCACAACTCTCTGGGTTAGGGAATTCCAGACATTCACTACCTTCTGAGAGAATGCATCATTTTTCACCTCAGATTGAAATCGATGTTCTTTATTCGGTATCTACCACCTCGAGTTCGAGACTCAGGG
>NW_025208949.1:0-5821 GCF_004010195.1 Chiloscyllium plagiosum | reverse complement strand
AGATCTATTAATCCTGACTCTCCGATTTCTATGTGTTAAGCAACCATTATCCCGTGCAAATATATTATTCATCATACTACAAGCCTCTGTCTTGTGTCAGAACGTTTATTTTGTGATACCTTGTGAAAAATCTCTGGAAAGCCTCATGTTGACCAGTTCCCTTTATCAAATCTGATTGGCACTTTCTCAGGGATTCCTGATGAACGGCTCCTGCCCGAAACATTGAATTTCCTGCTCTTTGGATGCTGCCTAACATGCTGTGCTTTTCCAGCATGACTCTAATCTTGACATTCTCAGGGATCTCCAAAAAATAATTTCTATGATTTTCAGAGCAAAAATAGTTTCCCCTTCACAAAACAATGCCAACTCTGCATTAAGCTTTTTCTAAGTGCCCTGCAATTCCTTCCTTAATAACAGGCTCTAGCAGATTCCCAGCAATAATGGTTCGGCCAAATTGTTCCTGCCTTCTGTTTCATTCCTTTCTTGAAGACAGGCGCCACATTGGAGGTTCTCCAGTTTCACTGGAATGCTCCTGTAATCCAGAGAGTTATGGAATATTTCACACAGTGCCACTAGTCACTCTGTGACAACTTCTTTTAAAATTAACTATGAATTACTGCTGACCAGCCTACCCTTATTCTTATCTGTTAGGTAAATACCTTGTTCCTTTTGTTAGACACAGTTCAATAACTTCCCTCCCGTTACCATTTTGTTTATACCATTGACATGCTTACACTACTTTCCTCATGAGGAGTGATTTAAAATACTAGTGTAAATGATCTGCCTGTTCCCTGTGGCCAGTTCTCTAGTCACACCCTCCGAATGGCCTCAATGTACTTTCCTCATTTCACTTCTGCGTCAGCTCACACACACATTTTCAAGCTTTTTTTATGTTGACCGAAAAGCTCATGATGCATGTTTTTATATTTCTTTCCAATTTATTACATCATATATTTTAGTACATTTTCCTCACTTTCTAGATTCATACAGTAATATCGTGCTCAAACAGACCCTTTGGTCTAACTTGTCCATGCTGACCAGGTTTTCAAAATTAAACTAATCCCATCTGCTTGCACGTGGCCCATATGCCTCTAAACTTTTCCCATTCATATGTTGGTCCAAATGTCTTTGAAATATTGTAGCTGTGGTTGCATCTCCCACTGTTCCTCTGGCAGCTTATTCCATACATACGAAAACACTCTGTGTAAAAAAATGTTGTCCCTTCGTCTGTTTCAAGTTGCCCCCCCCCCTTTCACCTTAAAGCTATGCATCTGTGTTTGAACTCTCCGATCCTGCAGAAAAGACCTTCGCTATGCAGTCTGTCCATGCCTCCTATGATATTATAAACTTCTAGAATGCCACCCCTCAACCACGTACACTCCATCTGATACTAACTTCAAGATCAAACGTTTACCGATAAGCACTGCAAATTTGAAAGAATATTAAAAATGACAGGTGTGGAAAACAGCCCAAACTTCATACTGTCAGTTTTGCTCTGTGTTACAAAACTAAGGCAGCATGAAACTCTTGCTAGTGCCAATAAGAGGTCAAGCACCTGAATTCCATAGAGTGAAGGCAGTGATGATGCATTCTGTGAAAACGTATATATCTAGATCTATATAATATCACATTGTCAACAGTCTCCTGTTCTCCCTATGGCCTTGTGTTTTTGTGTCTTCTTTATCTTACATTCACCGAGAGAGAACTCCTTTCCCCCATTCACACCTTAATTTAAACCCATTTTGCATCATCTTCTCGTTCACCACTGCTAATAGCCCGTTTATCTTTTGCCACGCCCTCTTTTCCAAGTCACCCATCCCCCATCTCCGGCAAGGGATTGAAAAGCCCAGTGTCCAACCCTTTTCAGTTCTGAACAAGTCACATTGGACTTGTTATACTAACTCTGTTTCTCTGTCTCTGCAGATTCTGCCAGACCTGCTGAGGCTCTTCAGAAACGAATAGGCACAGCACAAATCTTCAATGACACAAATAACTATGGATACTGGAAATAAATACAAAATAAATAAACATTGCTGAAGAAACAAAGCAGCTTTGGCGGCATCTTCTGTAGTGAATGTAGAGTTAATCTTTCGAGTCCAGTGGCCCTCTACAAAGCTCGCAGTTTCTTCAGCAATTTCTGTTTTTGAACAATTCCAATGACGTGTGTGAAAGCTGTTCAAACGCCTTGTCCAACACGGAGTGCCCTACACTGGGAACTGAAGTGCACACATTCATTCGCTCAGAAACTGCATAAGGCTGGCATCACTGACACCACAGAGCTCTTAATCATGTTCAGGGAGAAAACCAGAGGGAAACACATTTAATTCAAATGCAGATGGCACGACAAGCAAGGAAAAGATTCAGATGAATATGTTAAAGGGTTTGAGTAATGTAACAAATTGGAAGCATGACACCAAGGAGAGCCCTCAGCAGAATGAGAATATGAAAATGGAAATATTACCGCATCAGACACCAGGTGAGGTCACTGAGTACACGGCTGATGGGTGAATGGATCTCGATGTTAACTGGGGGACAGTCAGTAGAATTGAGTTGCAGATATTGCAGCTCAAACTGGGCTCAAACAGAAGCAGGATTGTATTCAAACATAATCTGTAACATTTTGCCCAGGATATTCCATCAGTCTACCATTACCATCAAGCCGAGTGATGGTTCAGTGATGAGAGTGGGTGAACCTGCCAAGGTCAGAACCATGTGTACCTAAAGTTGATGACAAACCATCAAAGCTACGGCGCTTGACTGGTTTCATTCCAAACAGCAGAACGGACATCTGATAGAGAGGACGAAATGATCCCAAGACCAACAGATCAGATCTAAGATTTGCAGTCCTGCCACATCCAGGCATAAATGTCGGTATACTATTAAACAACTTACTGGAGGAGAGGACACCAGAAATATCCCCAGCCTAAATAATGGAGTAGCCGCGCACATTAGTGTAAAATACAAGGATGTAGTATCTGCACCATCCTCAGCCAGAGGTGTTGAGTGGATGATCCACCTCATCCTTGCCATGATATCCACAGAATCACAGATGGCAGTGTTCAACCAATTCGATTCGCTGCATGTGACATGAAGAAACCGCTGAACACAGTAGGTACGACAAAGACAATGGACCCTGTCACCATTGCTGCAATAGGACTGAAGTCTTATGCTGCACAACAAGCCGTGTTCCTGGGGAAGCTGTTTCATTCCAGCTCCAACTCTGACAACTCCCTGGCAATGTGGAAAATTACTCAACTATTTTCGGTCCCCTAATAGGTGAATAATTACATTCTGGCCATTTAACACCCCCTCAGTCCCTTCACGATAATCAAATTGGTGGGAATTCTTTTTGACAGAGCTGTCAAGCAGTACAGAAATAACCCGCTCAGTGTGGTTTCCGCTAGGTTCCTATGTGGCGATGGTGCTGTTGTGGAAATGGCACTGGATTACTAACCCAATACAGGATAATGCTCTGGCAGCTGGTGGAAGTTAAAAACTATTAATAAAATAGCAAGATCTAGAATCTGGTGATGGTAACAGGGACCTCGCATCCAATGTTGATTGTAAACTTCGATCTCCTTCCCCAACGTATTTTCAGGAAGTGAATCTCCCGTGCTTTCCTTGTACGGCCTAAAAGTGACTCCAGACACACAGCCATGTGATAAACTCTTCAATGATCCCTGAAACGGCCAAGCAAGACACTCAATTGTATCACACTGCTCCGAGGTCTTAAAGGAAAAAAAATAGACAGAATACCCGGTACCAGCCTCGATATCAGAAAAGAGAACGGGAATCACAGCCCTGTTGATCCTGCAGAGACCTCCTTCCTAACATCTGAGAGCTTGTGACAACATTAACAGTGCTTTCCCACAGACTGCACAGAAACATCGGGAAAGGAGTAGACCACTCAACACATTGAGCCTTCCCCATTCTAGTTCATGGAGAAAATCTCCTCAATGTCGTTTTCTCTACACAGTGTTCATATCTATTGATATGTTTAAACATTGTGAAATATAAAATAAGAACTGTTGTAGTCACTTCAGTCCATCAATCTTGCTCCTCGATTCAATGTACAGGCAATTCTCTGATAACACGTGTTTATTAAACTGATTTGACTGCAATGCGATTCATGAATTGCGCACCTTTTTTCTTATAAAGTGAACTCCCGTTCACTGTGACGCGTCTCCTTGCCAGGCACCAGCTGAACAACAAAACCCAGCTTCAGGATCCACTGTCTGAAAAATGCACGCCCTGAGTGTTCAGCGAAAACAGGAATGCAATCCGCTCTGCAAGCCTTGAACCTGGGCCTGCAACGGGGAAGTATTCTCTCCAATTAGAAGGAACTTTATTTCAAACCAGGGGGAGAATCTTGAGGAGAAATGGAATTCCGTGTTGGCATCACGTGGTCAGTCAGCCCTGCGCGCTTTCTGGTGAAGAGCTTGGTGAAAGGTACAGGGATGTAGCCAGTGACTGTAATGTGAAAATGTTGCATTTGCAGCACGATTTCATTACAATATATGATTAAAATGTTTGATTATACTGTGCTAGTGTGTGTTAAAGTAACTTTAATGTTTGTTTTTTTTACTGATATTTTGCGGTTCGCCCATTATTTTCTTTTCCCCATAGACCACATCATTAATATTGCATGATTTTCTGCAACACAGTGTTGCACAGGAACACAGCTACCACGTTATTGGAGAACAACCTGTAATGATATCTGATCCTCTATCTTCACACCATATCCTGCTCTCTCCCTAACCCTTTAGTTCCAGAAATCCATATTTATATTCAGTGCCTTGGTTTCCATAGCCTGATCTGGGAGATAATTCCCCAGGTTCACCAGTCTCTGAGTGCAGACATTTATTCTCATCTCCATGCAGAGTGGCATGTCTATACGTAATATTGTGGCCCCTAGTTTTGATGTCCCTCCAGGGGAATTGTCACCCCTGCTTCCAATCTGTCTTGTCCTGACAGAGTTGTATATATTTCACTGATACCTTCACTCATTTTCCTAACGCCCATGGAATACAGGCCCAGCCGCACCAGATTCTGCAACAAGCCTATCATTCCAGAGATCAGTCTGGTCATCTTCGCTGCTCTCCCTCAATGTCAGGTTTGTCCTTTATTAGGTAAGGAGACCAAAACTGCTTTTTTTCTGCACAGTGTTCGAGATGAGGTCTCACCAATGCCGTGTACAGCTGCAGTAAAAAAAAAAACCTTTCTCCTGTATTCAAATCTCCCTGAAATGAAGGTGAATACACAATTTAGCTGCCTATCTGCTTTCTGCTCCTGCAATATTGCTTTCAGTGACTGGTGTACAGGAAGATCCAGATCCTTTTTCAATGTTACAGCTCCCCACTTGGGTCTGTGTACACTGGTCAGCGTCCCAATGCCATTTCCAGCATTGACTTCCCGATTCAGATCTCATTGCCCTACACTGACCTTGGACGGCTGCACAGAAGGAAAACAAAAATGCAGCTTAAGTTTCAGTAGAGATCAGCATTTTTCAACCAATTCCTTTGCAAATGATAGGCTCCCGTTCTGTTTTTCCCATCAAATGTCACATTATCACATATCCTACGCACCCCCTTCCACCCCCATTGCTCTTTATCTGCCATGTGTGTGCCCAAACACTCCACCTGTATCAATCAAGTTAGAACATTTTGACATCCTGCTCACCCACTCACAATCCGATATTGTTTTATGCCATCAGCAAAGTTGGAAATATTGTATTTGATACACTCAACCAAATATATGATGTGTATCAGGAATAGCCGGAGGCCAAACACCGATCCTTGCTATATCCTCCAAGCCTTCCATT
>NW_025208948.1:10016-15635 GCF_004010195.1 Chiloscyllium plagiosum | reverse complement strand
CTGCCTCTTTAATACCCAACGTGACCATTTCTCGAAAGTCCCTCATTTCTTCTCTATCGTGTTCATCCATTTCCTTCCAACGTGGGTCCACATTCGGGAATTTGTTTTTGGCTGATATCACTCGCTCACCCACCGGATGTCTCTTTTCCCATTCCCTCAGAGCAGCTCTTCTAATCATGCCCCTTTCTTCTACTGACCGTACCTGATGTGGGGTGCTGACTATTAAGGCATCCCTAAAGTAAGTTTCCGACTCTCCTACCAATAAGGCTGTTGTTATCACTGCCTGCACCCACTCTGGTCAGTAATGTAGTTTTCCATTCTTTGATGAACAATGAATTAATGCAGTCATGTTTTAAATAACCATGAATCAATATGACAGGTCACTGAGAATGTATGAAGGAATCCTGCCAATTAATATTGATTCAGACTAACACAATTGATTTATTATAAATATTAATTATTAATTATATATATTATATAATTCAGGGTGGAAACACAACAAGTGACCAAAACATTTTAAAAACTCTAATCGCGCAGTTCTGTTTGTTTACCAGTCACTTGTGACTTCTCATTCTATTTCTGTCATTGTTTTGCTCGAGCACATTCATTTTTAAGAACCTCAATAGATTCCGTAGCACCTTTTGCAGTTAATTCAATCCCCAATTTGGTGGGCAATATCTCGTCATGAACACAAAATTGATTCTTCGTGCCTCTCATCACAAAACCGTTGCCATAATCCAATTAACATTTTCGTTCCCACTCCATTGGGCTTAAAATTTAAGGATGACCTTGCTGCCCCCGTATCGACTAGAAAAACTACGTCCTCTTTGTAAGGTCCCACCTTTAAATTTATCAAGGGTTCCTGGTGGGTACAATGCAGAGCAGCTTACACTGGGGCCCGGTTTACAATGGAGCCCAATTGACAATGGAGCCGTATGCACAATGGGGCCTTGTTTACAATGTGGCTCAGTATACAAAGGGCCTAGTTAACAACATGGCCCTATATACAATGGTGCCCAGTTTACAGTGGGACACTGTGTAATGGAGCCTGCTATACAAAGTGACCTGGTTGACAATGAGGCCTGGTTTACAACGGGGCCCTGTTTGCAATGGAGCTCAGTTTACAGTGCAGCCCAGTTTACAGTGAGGCCTGGTTTAAAATGGGGACCATTTACAAAGGGGCCTGGTTTACAATGGGACCCGGTTTACATTAGAGCCTGGTTTACAATGGCGCCCAGTTTACAATGGGGCCCTGTTTACAATGGAGCTCAGTTTACGTAAGGGCCCCGTTGACAAGGGAGCCAGGTTTGCATTGGAACCCAATTTACAATCGGGCCCTGTTTACAATGCAGAGCAGCTTACACTGGGGCCCGATTCACAATGGGACTTGGGCTACAATGGGGCCTGGTTTGCAGTGGAGCTCAGTTTACAATGGAGCCCAGTTTACCGTGCGCCTCAGATTACAATGATGCCCCGTTACTTTTGTGGCCAGTTAACAATGGAGCCTGGGTTACAATGGGGAAGGTTTACCATGGAGCCTGGTATACATTGGGGCCAAGTCTACAATAGAGCCAAGTGCATAATGGGGCCTGGTTTACAATGGAGCCCAATTTTCAATGTGGCCCAGTTTACGATGATGCCCAGTTACAATAATGCCCAGTTTAGAGTGGAGCCCAATGTATAATGGAGCATGGTTTACAATGAGACATGGTTTACAATGTGGTTCAGTTTACAAATGGACCCAGCTTACAACGGAACCTGGCTGACAATGGAGCCCAGTTTATACTGGAGCCTGGTTAACAAAGGAGCCTGGTTTACAATTGGGTCCTTTTGACAGTGAGTCCCAATTTATCAGTGAAGCCCATTTTACAGTGGAGCCCAAATTACAATGGTGCCCGAATTACAGTGGGGCCTGGTTTATCATGGAGCCCGGTTTACAGTGGGTCCCCGGTTTACAATGGGACCCGGTTTACAGTGGAATTTGGTTTACAATGCAGCCTGGTTTACAATGGTTTTTGGGTAACAATGGAGTCCGGTTTACAGTGGGGCCCAGTTTACAATGTGACATGGTTTACAGTGGGGCCTAATTTACAGTATGGCCCTGTATACAATGGAGCCCAGTTTACAGTGGGGCTCTGTGTTTCATGGAGCCCGGTATACAATGTGACACGGTTTACAATTAGGCCTGGTTTACATTGGGCCCCTGTTTACAATGGAGCCCAGTTAACAGTGGGGCCCGGTTTACAATGGAGCCTGGTTTATCAGTGGAGCCCGGGTTACAATGAGGGTCTTTTCCTTTCTTTAAGACAAGGGAGAGATTAGCCTCCCTCAGACAGGGGAGAAGACAGTCCTGGCTATATGAATGACTGTAACTCCAGCAGTGGTTCAGCTAACACGTGCATCAACTCCTTGCAAAATTGACTCAGGAATCCATCTGGGCCAGGTGCCTTACCAGCTTCTGCACCTCCTGTACTGTCAGAGGTGTATTTAAAAGGAAGGCCTGCTGTACATCTATAACAGGGAGGTCCAAATTTTCTTTTCTGAGCAAGTGAGGCCACCAAACCCGGAATGGTTCCCTGCGGACATATTTGCACTCTATTCACCACCAGCCTGATATTATTGGAGGAGCTGCGGCCCTTGATAAAACTAGTCCTCTTTTATAATAATGGGAATCGTTCTCTGCTGTTTGTTGTTTATATCAATGGTTTGGGTGAGAATGTACAAGGCATGATTCGTACGTTTGCTTGTGACGCGAAAATAGGAGGCATCGTGGACAGTGAGGAAGGTTATCAAAAATTACAGCAGGACTTTGACCAGCTCAGGAAGTGGGCCGAGGAAAGGCAAATGGAGTTTAATATAGATCAGTCTTGCCTTTTGAAAGTCACATCAAGGTTCGGAGCTTCATGGTGAATGATAGAGCCATAAGTAGTGTAGAGGAACAGAGGGACCTTGGAGTTCAGGCTCACAGTTCTCTGAAAGTGGAGTCACAGGTTGAAAGGACAGTGTGGAAGGCTTTTGGCACAATGGCCTTCATCAGTCAGGGCATTGAGTATAGAAGTTGGGAAGGTATGTGGCAGTTGTACAGGACATTGATGAGACCGTACTTGGAGTATTGTGTTCACTTTTGGTCACCTTAGTACGGGAACGATGATATTAAACTGGAACGAGTGCTGAAGAAATTTACAAGGATGTTGCCAGGACTCAGTGGTCTGAGTTACCGGGAGAGGTTGGACAAGCAAGGACACTTTCTTTAAAATTAGGAGACTGAGGGAAGATCGTATGGAAGTGTATAAGATCAGGAGAGGCACGGATAGGGCGAGTGTACTCAGTATTTTTCCCAGGGTTGGGGAATCGAGGACTAGGGGGCATCAGTTTTAGGTTAGAGGGGAAACAATAATAGGATATCTGAGGAACAACGTTTTTACCCCGAGCTTGGTCCCCATATGGAATGAGCTGGCAGCAGAAGGGGTTGAAGAGGATACATTAACAACATTTAAAAGGCATTTGGTCATATACAGGGATATGAAAGGTTTAGAAGGATCTGGGCTAAGTGCAGGGAAATGGGGTTAGTGTGGACGGACATTTTGGTCGGCATGGACCAGTTTGGGCCAAAGGGCCTGTCTCCGTGCTGTGGGACTCTCTGTCTCTGTGACTCGGAATCAAAGTTAACGTTTCGGGTGCAGTGAGCCTTCCTTAGAACTGTGGGTAATCTGGCTGAAGGACCTTAAGGCTCTCACACCCACACACTGCTTCTGTGTGGACTGCTCAGCAATATTGTCTTTTATTCTGACATTAACAATCACCTGACTCACCTGAACATGGACGTTAGAAACAGCATTGGGAAACCACATGAGAACTTGTGTCACCTTCCCAGTTCCTGTTTCATATTCTGACATTAACAATCACCTGACTCACCTGAACATGGACGTTAGAAACAGCGTTGGGAAACCACATGAGAACTTGTGTCCCCTTTCCAGTTCCTGTTTCATCTTGCTCAATACAGACTGTTATCTTCCAACCAGTCAGAAAGGGACAAGTGAAGGTCAGCATGGAGGGTTTTGAATACCTTGTGGGTGAGTCAGTGAATGTGTGGGGCATGGTATTTGTGGGGGAATAGCTGGGAGGGAATTAGAGCACAGGGTTCCAATTATAATGTGCATTCTTGGAATAACATCTCTGAACTGTCTCATCATCAATTCCAAGAGAATTCTCCAATTCTGTAAGATTGGCAGTAGGAAGGGAGAGGTTGTTTCACCAATACCAACAAACACATAGAAAATAGGCCCAGGAATAGTCCACTCGGCCCTTTGAGCCTGCACCACGATTCAATTTAATCACGGCTGATCATGTGATATCAGTATCCCACTTCCACTTACTCTCCATACCCCTTGATCCCCTTGATTCCTGTGGGAGAGAATTCCTCAGGTTCACCACTCTCTGAGTGAAGAAATCCTTTATCTCAGTGCTGAATGAGTTACCCCTTATTCGTTAACTGCAACCCCGAGTTCTGTCTTCCCCAACACCGGGAACATTCTTCCTGCATCTAGCCTGTCCAATCCCATCAGGATTTTATATGTTTCCATGAGATCCCCTCATTCTTCTCAATCCCAGTGAGTACAATCCCAATTGATCCAATGTTTCTTCATATGTCAGTCCTGCCATCCCGGGAATCAGTCTGGTGAACCTTTACTGAACTCCCTCAATGGTAACAATGTCCTTCCTCAGGCCAGGAGACCAAACCCACACACAGCCCTCAAGGTGTGGCCTCCCCAAGGCCCTGTGTAACTGCAGGAAGACATCCTTACTCCGATGCTCAAATCCTCTCACTATGAAGCCCAGCTTCCTCACAGTCTGCTGCGCCTGCATGGTATTAAGATATTTCAAGTCGTCATCCAAATATCTTTTAAAGCTTGTTAGGTTTCTGGTCTTCACTGCCTTCCCAGGCAATACATTCCAGATTCCCACTCCCCTCGGAGTGAAAAAGTATTTTTTTTTCTCAAAGCCCCTCTAAATCTCCTGCCCCTTACCTTAAACATATGTCCCCATTTGATTGACCCCTCAACCAAGGGGAACAGTGCTCTTCATTCACCCCTCATATTCTTAAAAACCTCAATCATATCCTTCCTCAGTCTTCCCTTCTCGAAATAAAACATTCCAAGCCTATCTAATCCTTTTTATAGTTCAATATTTCCATCCCAGGCAACATGTTAGTAAAAGTGAGGACTACTCACCCTCACACTCTACCAAGGACATGTAGGTCCTGGGCCTCCTCCACCGCCAAACCCTAATCACCTGACGCCTGGAGGAAGAACATCTCATCTTCCACCTTGGGGCCCTGCAAACACACAGGATTAAGGTGGATTTCACCAGTTTCCTCATTCCCCTCTCCCACCTTATCCCAGCCCCAACCTCCACTCGGCTCCAACTTGTCCACCGTCTTTCCCATCTATTCGTTCCACCCTCCCGTCCAACGTGTCATCTCACAACACCCATATCTTCATCTACCTATTACAGTCCCAGCTACCATCTCCCCCAGTCCCACCGTCCTCCCATGTTTCTCTCAGACCCCCGGCCCATAAAACTCATTCCTGATGAAGGGCTTCTGTTCGAAACATCGAT
>NW_025208948.1:1156-7788 GCF_004010195.1 Chiloscyllium plagiosum | reverse complement strand
AATAAACGTTACCGATTGTTGAACCGCACTCTGTGCTCGGATTGATATCATTTCATCCGCGCTAACAATTGGGGGCTCATCCGGGATAACGACGGCTGATGGGTCCCTGTGACAGCACTGGGTGAGTATCTTTACTCTTTTGCTTCTCGCGTAAAAGTCTCCCAGTGCCCCGCAAGGGACTTCACTGCCGGCCGTTATCTGAACCTGTGAACAGAGTGAGTCCGGCAGTCATGTAACAGTAGAGTACTCTTTAAAAGTGTGTGTGTGTGTGTGTGTGTGTGTGTGTGCATGTGTGAGTGCGTGTGTGTGTGAGTGATCCTTCGCGGGTGGGCGATTGGGGTCGTGGAACACTAGTAAATGTGTGCGTGATTATTATTATTGTCGTTTATTGTCAATGTGCGACTGTGACTGACAGACTATCCTTGGACCGACGACTTTAGGTACGAGACCCCGACAAATTGACTCCCCCTGTTTAAAAACCTTCCTGATTGACCTCTGCAGTGGGAGATAGGGGACCCCATTGTACGTTGAGCCTGGTTTTAGCGCCTTCCTTGCGTACACGGTAGAGGCTGGGAGGTCTAAGCGCGCTACAAGAAGGGAAGTCCTCCAAACCAGCCCGAGACGCGGAGCCTCTGGGCCAAGTGACGGTTACGCGCTCTGCCCATTGACTTCGCGGTCCTGAGGTGTTGGCCTCTGCAGGATCAGGCGCAGTTAGGTCTGAGTTCACGTTCCCCCCCCCCCCTTGCACTCGGGCCCCTGGTTCACGCCCAATGTTCGTGGGGTATACACGGCCGCTGAACATCAGGCGGTGAGAGAGAGACTCACGGAAACCCGGGGTTGCACGCTCAGGAATCGACACGCAGGGCTGTGTCTATAACGATAGTCTGTAACTATCCTCACCCCGCCTAGGTTGACCCGCAGGGCTAGAGTTCGACTTACAGTGGGCTCCCCGACTGGGAGATTAATAAGCTAGTGCCAGCGACATCCCTTAGCACGCCTGCTAGCTTTACTTTAGTTTAGCTTCTGTCAAGTTACACCCACTGCGCCCCTACCATGGGTGGAAGCGCGGCTGAAGCTCTAGATTGGGGGCCGGAGGGTTCCCTTACCCGTTTTATAGCCGACAAGAATAAGACACTTATTAAGGCTATGCTTCACTCAGGCTGGCGACCCGCTGACCCGCTGGATGTACAGCGCGAATGGTGGGCCCGCCAGAAGAAAGATAGGTACGAGAAAGCTTGCGTCCTGGTGCTACAGGCACACGTTAGGCTTGCTGGCAAGGTTCAGCTTTATGTCCAAGACAAGAAAAAGCAGGCCACAGAGCACCTAGAAGCCCAGGCACTTGCTGCCCGTACGGTTTTACCCGTACTATGCCCGTGCAGCCCCGGTGAAAGTTGAATATCCCCCTGGGGGAGGGGAGAGGGGACGGGCCATGACCCTTGCACATAACCCCCGCCTTAAGATGACCTACGTCTCCCTGACCCCGGGCGACACCATGAAACTTCTGGACAGGCTCCCTCACCCCCAGAGAGCACCCTATCGTAGCCAGCCCGACCACCATCTTCAACGGCCTCGAACCCTCACACCAGATCTTCACGGTCATGGACATGGCGAATGGCTTTTGGTCCATTCCCCTGCACCGTGACTCACAGGACAAGTTTGCCTTCACGCTGCGGGACAGACAGTACACATGGACCCGCCTGCTGCAGGGCTTCCACAATAGCCCTAACATTTTCCATAGGGTCATGAGCCGGACCCTGGAGGGGTGCGACCTCTCCCCCTTCTCGAGCACCCTCCTACAATATGTAGAACACCTGGGGGCCCTGGCCGCCGTCCTGCGGACACTCGCCCGGGCAGGGTTCAAAATAATCCCCATCGCCGACATGCCACGGCCGGACACAGTCAGGGGAATCTGCCGCGTCTTGGGGCTTTTTAATTACTGCCGCTCTTTCATTGCACATTTCGCCACCAGCGCCGAACCCATTCAGCGCCTACTGAAGGGGGGCAGGCCAGGAGCGGAGAGGGTGGCATGGGGACCCGAACAGGGCAACGCTTATTCTAAGTTAAAGTCCCATCTCCTCAGTGCCCTGACCCTGCGCCTCCCCGACCTATCGAAGCCCTTCCACATCTTTTACGTCCTCGAAGGGGGGTTTTACAGCGCTGTTGTCACCCAAACCTCAGGCAACCACATGAGACCAGTGGCAGCACTGGATTGCGCCGCATGGGCAGTCCGGGTGTGTGAGCCGGTCACTATGTCCGGCCAGATAATTTTACACACCAGACACACGATAGTCGAACTCCTGAATACGGGCCGCCTCCGGACGGTCTCGGATTACCGCAGGGCAACTTGGAAGGCGGTTCCTCTCCCCCAGGACCAGTCCATTCAGATCGTTAGGGACACAGGGCCAAACCCCGCCGACGGGATTATCGCGGTAGGGGAACCCCACCATTGCCAGGCCGCCATCGATTCGGCGGAGGGGGACTGCGTGGGCGACAGCCCGGTCCCTGATCCCAACCTGACCTTGTATGTGGACGGCTCACGTGGGCTTGTCGAGGGGTCCTACCAAACGGGATCACCCGACCATACCGGGACCACCCGAGCACAGGGATTGATGGGGGGCGACACCTCCGCCCAGGTCGCGGAGATGGTTGCCCTCACCGCCGCACTCCGCCTGGGAACAGGCAAGTGGGTAAACATCTTTACCGACAGCCAGTACGTTTTCGGGTTAGTCCATGATTACATGGCAGCATGGAGCCGCCGGGGCTTTATTACGGCCGGAGGTGGCCAGATTAAACACGAAAACACAGTCCGCGACCTGGTGGTGGCCACACGCCTCTCCCTGCTCGCCACGTTGGTGAAAATCAAAGCATACCAGCGGGCCACCACCGCTGAACAGCTAGGGAATCATTGGGCCAACCTGGCCATCAAGGCCGCCGCGGGCACGCGCTACCGCCCGCGTTTGCAGCATCGGCTACTGAGGACCAGGACGTGAACGTCCTCGACGTCCAGAATTGTGCACAGCCCGGAGAGGTAGAGGACTGGCTGGCAAAGGGCGCAGCCCGCAACCCCGATGGGGTGTGGCAGCACGGCGGCAGGGTCATCAGAACGACCTTGATGCAACTACACCACGAGCCAGATCACGCGGGCCGCGACGGAACGCTTGCTGGGCTCCAGACCGACTGGTGGTGGCCCAGCCTCGGACGCGACGGGGCCAAACACTGCCGCCGATGCGTTGTCTGCGCCCAGCACTACCTGGGGTGGCCCCTGCACATTCTCCTGGCGCACCAGCCACGGCCCAAGGGGCCCTGGGAGAACCTCCAGATTGATTTCACAGGCCTCCTACCCCCCAGCCGTGGCAAAAAGTATTGCCTGGTGATCGTTGACCATTTCACGCGCTGGGTAGGAGCCTTCCCTACACGGGACTGTACATCCGCCACCGTGGCCAGAATGCTGGCCTTCGACATCTGGGGGGTCCCCCTCCAGATTGACTCAGATCAGGGCACGCACTTCACCGAGCGCGCAATGAAACTGGCCTGCCGCCTCCTAGGCATCAGACAGCGCTTCCACATCCCCACAGCTCCAGGATGGTCGAGTGCATGAACCAGACCCTCAAAGCGGCGATCGCGAATGCGAAAGCCGAAACAGGACAAGGCTGGGTGGACGTTCTGGCCTGCAAACTGATATGCTTGAGGGCCACCCCAGGCCGCACCACTGGCCTCACTCCCTTCGAGCTCATGACGGGGAGGGCCATGCGACTACCAGAGAACGTCATGGTCGGGGGGGAAGACATGGCCCCCCCGAGGGACAGGATGACGCGCTATATCAGGCAGCTAGACAAACTGCGCGCGACCAGCAGGACATTAGGGACCAGACAAAACTGCAACTGCATCTGCCCGCCCAACCCCTTCCCGGCGTTGGGGACAAAGTCCTGGTCAGGACCGCCCCCGACTTCACCCCCCCGGTGGCTGGGACCGCACAAAATCATCCTCACCAGCGACACTTGCGCTTGTGTCGACATGAAAGGAAAGGGCAGATGGAAACACTGGTCCCAGCTTAAACCCTTCCCTTAAGCCCCGACCGGACAGACACCCCTCACCCTTTGACTTGACTCTAACCGCCTCCTTTTTCTCCTTACAGCGCGACGGGCGGACCGGTCCGTGGGGCCTGCTCCTACACACACTAACTCTACACCCTTGGTAAGGGTGCCCCTCTCTCTCTCCCTCTCTTCCCACAGATCATGCTTCACCGATGCACCGCTCTCCTCCCTGCTCTCCTCTTCGCCCTACGACTGATGCCTTCTTTCCCCAAGATACATGACAACTTCTACCGCCACGGTGTTGCCTTCAACGCGTCCGCCGCCATCTGTATTCCTGCAAGGGACAAGCCCGACGAGATCAACGCGTTCTACAACGCCTGGCTGGAGGTCCTCCCGGGCGTACAGGCACTCTGTTTATTCTGCACGTCGGAGCGCGACCCGCGGCCGACCTGCCTCCGGCGTGCTGAGGCGATGGACTTGGGGGGTTGCATGTTCGGGACAATGTGTGCCATGCCCGAGAACCTCTCCTCTGCCCTGGCCTTTGATGCTTTTACTTCACGGGATCTGTCTGTCTGCGGGTATTATGAGCCCACCAATGCCGCGGTAATCTCCTTGTATTTGTGCTTTCCACCCGCCACAACCACACCACCCCCGACCACGACTCCCGAGATATTGCCGTGCCCCTCTCTGGGACAGGGGCCCATGGGGGGACTGGTATTGTGGGATGAGGGAGAGGCCCTTTATGACAACGTCCGACCCGAGGTCATACCTGTGCTGGTCAATATATCGGGCATCCGGGTACCGGACTATTGCACAGCACAGGTACGCAACCTATACGCCATGATGGGGAAGGAGGTTATAGAGAGGCCCATAGATGCCATGGGGGCAACCCACTACCGGACTGACATACATAACACACACACACCACGACACAGACGGGACATAGTCAACGATGCTCTCACAGGACTCAACACGGGGACATCCGTAGTAAACTCCCTAGACATCCAGGGCCTTAACGAAAAGATCGAGCAACTAAAAGGGGTAATGAGGGATCTGCTACAGAGGTCTCTCACAAATCAGGCAGACCAGGCACTCCTGGGGGAAGAGGGAGCATACATCCAGCTCGACGGCATTGCAGTCCTGGAAACACATGCCCACACCATTAACCGCCTTATAGACCAGGAAAGAGAAAACACAGCCCATATCCATGAGGGGCAGCTGTGCCATGCATATGGCCTGTGGATGGTAGCCCAGATCCGGCATAATCTTAACCAGGTCCAAAGGGGGGAGGTGCCTGACTGGATCGACAGCGCCAAACTGGCTTCACTCGCGGGGCGCTCCGGGCCGCTCGACAGCCGGACTCTGAAGGGTATGGCCAGAGTATACCCAGTGATTCCCGACTGTGAGGTCAGTGAGGCGACAGGAGTCGGGATTGTCCTCCTGATCCCCGTGGTCACCTCAGGGTCTGGGCCATTTCCCCTGTTTCACATTGAGAACATCGGAGTCATACGGGAAAACGCTTCCCTCAAATATCGATTAGCTCACCACACAGCCATATCTTGAAACGGCGCTGTGTACGGGGTGCCGCTTACAGGCTGCAAGCAGCGGGGGGGCAATTACTATCTGCCCTCACCCCTTACAAAGGAGCGAAACAGTGGAATGCGGGTTCAACCGGAACAGGGCTGCACCCTTGAAATCGAACCCACGGGCCCCCACTTCACTCGGGCGGGGTACAGTGGAAGGGGACAGTATTGTGTCTCCACTCTTGAAACCTCATTTTGGTATAATGGACTGCAGTGCCCGATTCCCCAGCACGAGTTCTGCTTCACCCCCAGGCGCCCAGTCACGGCTGGGCAAGCTCACATCTCAGAGGTCCAACGATGGAACCCCGAGTCCATACAAACTACCGACAAATTCAGGGACACCCTCAGGGAATATCAGGAGCCCGAACAAGCTCCCATCCCATATTTGGCTGAGGTCTTACGGGAGCTTAGGACCCGGGTAGGACACTCAGTGAAACTGTACCACCAGTTGCAATCACATATAAAGGACATAGAGGAGGACACAGAGACAGCTCTGCAGTCCCAGGGCTGGGCACAGAGGGTGTGGCATTGGGGCCTGAACGTAAACATCCATCCCTGGATCCGAATCATCTCGCACACCATTGTAGGCACACAGTTACTGCTGACTCTGGCCTGGCTCCTGGTGGCATGTCACTCATGCCGTCAGCACGAGAAACGAAAGACCAGAAAGACCATGCTCCACGCCATAGCCTCCTGGCAGGCGATCAGGCACCACGAGCTCACAGGGCTCGAGTTAATGTAACCATCTCCCGGGACTATCCAAAGGCCCCATGACTGCTGCATGACGGCCGGCAGAATGTACCGGGCGAGGAACCGACTTTCAAGATATCGGCATCGGGGGTGTGGACGTGTCCAACCCCTTGCCGAAAGGGGGGACTGCAAGTGGGCATCAGAGCCGCCCCGCATTTGCCACGGGACTATGCCTACATCGGTAAAACTATAGGAATTCATTTTGTGTTTTAAACGGCAGCCGCAGCTTAAACCCACAGAACTCAGCAGCTGCCAGTCCGCCCAC
>NW_025208948.1:0-326 GCF_004010195.1 Chiloscyllium plagiosum | reverse complement strand
TAAAAGGTCAAATGAAAGACTGTTTGCCTTTTGAGTGAGAGGCCTGGAGTTTGGTGACGAGTGGGTAAGTTTGTACAATCAGTTCCTGCCTTATTGTCTGGAGTTGATAAGGTAGATTTAGTTGATATTATTCACAATGACAGGAGACTTCATCCCCATGGAATGTTCCCCTTACAATATGTGGGAAGTCAGGGCCACTTCCAGTGTCTACAGTGAGTAGGTATGCAGGCAGTCTGATCAGCTGCAACTCCTGATCTGCAGCATGGAGCTCCTGAAGCTACGGATGGACACACTATGGAGCATCCATGAGACTGAGGAAGTCATGG
>NW_025208947.1:11070-15634 GCF_004010195.1 Chiloscyllium plagiosum | reverse complement strand
GATTCCCTATCACTCACACACACTCTGGGTCTCCCTGGGATTCCCTATATCTCACACACACTCGGGGTCTCACTGGGATTCGATCAAACACACATTGGGACTCTCTGTGATACCCTATCTGTCACACACACACACACTCGGGGACTCTCTGGGATTCCCTATCACTCACACACACTCTGGGTCTCCCTGGGATTCCCTATATCTCACACACACTCGGGGTCTCACTGGGATTCGATCAAACACACATTGGGACTCTCTGTGATACCCTATCTGTCACACACACTCGGGGATTCCCTATCTCGCACACACACTCTGGGATTCCCTATCTCTCACGCACACTCGGGGACTCTCTGGGATTCTATCACACACACTCGGGGACACTCTGGGATTCCCGATCTCTAACACACAGGGAGGACTCTCTGGTATCCCTATCTCTCACATACACTCAGGGATTCCCTATCTCTCACACACACTCGTGGACTCTCTGGGAATCCCTATCTCTCACACACACTCGGGGACTCTCTGGGATTCCATATCTCTCACACACAATCGGGGAATCTCTATGATTACCAACTCTCACACACACTCTGGGATTCCCTATCTCTCTCACACACACTCGGGAACTCTGTGGGATTCCCTATCTCTCACACACACTCGGGGACTCTCTGGGATTCCCTATCACTCACACACACTCTGGGTCTCCCTGGGATTCCCTATATCTCACACACACTCGGGGTCTCACTGGGATTCGATCAAACACACATTGGGACTCTCTGTGATACCCTATCTCTCACACACACTCGGGGATTCCCTATCTCTCACACACACTCGGCGACTCTCTGGGATTCTATCACACACACTCGGGAACACTCTGGGACTCCCTATGTCTCACACACACTCGGGGACACTCTGGGATTCCCTTTCCCACACACACACTCGGGGACTCTCTGGAATTCAATCACACACACTCGGAGACTCTCTGGGAATCCCTATCTGTCACACACACTCGGGCACTTTCTGGAATTCTATCACACACATTCGCGGACGCTCTGCGATTCCCGATCTCTAACACACACTCGGGGACGCTGTGGGATACTTTCACACACACGCGGGGACACTCAGGGATTCCCTATCTCTCACACACAGGCGAGGACTCTCTCGTATCCTATCTGTCACATACACTCGGGGATTCCCTATCTCTCACAATCACTCGGTGACACACTGGGATTCCCTATCTCTCACACACACTCGGGGACTCTCTGGGATTCCATATCTCTCACACACAATCGGGGAATCTCTATGATTACCAACTCTCACACACACTCTGGGATTCCCTATCTCTCTCACACACACTCGGGAACTCTGTGGGATTCCCTATCTCTCACACACACTCGGGAACACTCTGTGATGCCCCATCCCTCACACAAACTAGGGGACTCTTTGGAATTCCATCACACACACTCGGGGTCTCTCTGGGAATCCCTATCTCTCACACACACTCGGGGACTCTCTGGAATTCTATCAAAGACACTCGGGGACACTCTGGGATACCCTATCTCTCACACACACTCGGGGACAATCTGGGAATCCCTATCTCTCACACACAGTAGGGGACTCTCTGGGATTGTATCACAAACATTCCAGAACTCTCTGGGATTCTATCACACACACTCGGGGACACTCTGGAATTCTATCACTCCCTTGGGTGCACTCTGGGACCCTCTATCTCTCACACATCCTCGGGGCCACTCTCTGGGAATCCCTATCCCTCACACACACTCAGGGACTCTCTGGGAATCCCTATCTCTCACACACTCTCGGGGTCTCTCTGGGATTCTATCACACACACTCGGGGACACTCTGGGATTCTATCACACACACGGGGACACTCTGGGACTCCCTATCTCTCACACACACTTGGAGACACTCTGGGATTCCCGATCGCTTACACACACTCGGGGACTCTGTGGGATTCTATCACACACACTCCGGGACACACTGGGATTCCCTATCTCTCACACACATGCGGGGACTCTCTGGGATTGCTATTTCTCACACACACTCGGAGATTCCCTATCTCTCACGCACACTCGAGGACTCTCTGGGATTCCCTATCTCTCACACATACTCTGGGACTCTCTGGGATTCACTGTATCTCACACACACTCGGGAACTCACAGGGATTCTATCAGGCACACTTGGGGACTCTCTGGGATACCCTATCTCTCACACACACTCGTAGTTTCACTATCTCTCACACACACTCGGGGACACTCTGGGATTCCCTATCACTCACACACACTCGGGGACTCGCTGGGATTCCCTATCTCTCACACACACTCGGGGACACTATGGGATTCCCTTGCTCACACACACACACTCGCGGACTCGCCTGGATTCCCTATCTCTCACACACACTCGGGGACTCTCGGGGATTTCCTAGCTCTCACACACACTCGGGGTCTCTCCGGGATTCCCTAACTCTCACACACACTCTGGGAGTCTCTAGGATTCCCTATTTCTCACACACACTCGGGGACTCTCTGGGATTCCATCACACACTCGGGGACACTCTGGGACTCCTTATCACTCACACACACTCGGGGACACTCTGTGATTCCCTATCCCTAACACACACTCGGGGACACTCTGGGATTCCCTGTCTCTCACACACACTCGGGGACTCGCTGGGATTCCATCACACACTCGGGGACACTCTGGGACTCCTTATCACTCACACACACTCGGGGACACTCTGGGATTCCCTATCCCTTACACACACTCGGGGACACTCTGGTTTTCCCTATCTCGCACACACACTCGGGGAATCCCTGTCTCTCACACACACTCGGGGACACTTTGGGATTCCCTATCTCTCATGCACACTCGCGGACTCTCTGGGATTCCCTATCTCTCACACACACTCGGGGACTCTCGGGGATTTCCTAGCTCTCACACACACTCGGGGTCTCTCCGGGATTCCCTAACTCTCACACACACTCTGGGAGTCTCTAGGATTCCCTATTTCTCACACACACTCGGGGACTCTCTGGGATTCCATCACACACTCGGGGACACTCTGGGACTCCTTATCACTCACACACACTCGGGGACACTCTGGGATTCCCTATCCCTTACACACACTCGGGGACACTCTGGGATTCCCTGTCTCTCACACACTCTCGGGGACTCGCTGGGAATCCCTATCTCTCACACACAATCGGGGAGTCTCTGGGATTCTATCACACACAATCCGGGACACTCTGGGATTCCCTATCTGTCACACATAGTCGGGGACTCTCTGGGATTCCCTGTCTCTCACACACTCTCGGGGACTCGCTGGGAATCCCTATCTCTCACACACACTCGGGAACTTTCTGGAATTCTATCACACACCCTCGGGGAATCTCTGGGATATGCTATCCCTCACAAACACTTGGGGACACTCTGGGAATCCCTATCTCTTACACACTCTCGGGGACTCTCTGGGATTGTATCACAAACATTCCCGGACTCTCTGGGATTCTATCACACACACTCGGGGACACTCTGGGATTCTATCACTCACTCGGGTGCACTCTGGGATCCTCTATCTCTCACACACACTCGGCGACACTCTGGGATTCCCTATCCCTTACAGAAACTCGGGACTCTTTGGAATTCTATCACATACACACGGGGACTCTCTGGGACTCCCGATCTCTCACACACACTCGGGGACACTCTGGGATTCCCTATCCCTCACACAAACTCAGGGAATCTTTGGAATTCCATCACACACACTCGGGGGCTCTCTGGGATTCTAACACACACACTCGGGGACACTCTGTGATTCTGTCACACACTCGGGGACACTCTGGGTCTCCCTATCTCTCACACACACTCGGGGACTCTCTGGAATTCTATCACACACACTCGGGGACACTCTGGGATACTCTATCTCTCACACACACTCTGGGACACTCTGGGAATCCCTATCTCTCACACACACTCGGGGACTCTCTGGGATTGTATCACAAACATTCCGGGAATCTCTGGGATTCTATCACACACACTCGGGGACACTCTGGGATTCTATCACTCACTCGGGTGCACTCTGGGATCCTCTATCTCACACACATACTCGGGGACACTCTGGGATTCCCTATCCCTTACACAAACTCGGGGACTCTTTGGAATTCTATCACATACACACGGGGACACTCTGGGATTCCCTATCTCTCTCACACACCCGGGGACTCTCTGGGATTCTATCACACACACTCCGGGACACTCTGGATTCTCTATCTCTCACACACAATCGGGAATCCCAGAGTGTTCCCTACCTCTCACACACACTCAGTGATTCCCTATCTCTCACCCAAGCTCGGGGATTCACTATCGCTCACCAAGACTCGAGGTTTCCCTTTCTCTCGCACACACTCGGGGATTCCCTTTCTCTTATACACTCTCGGGGATTCCTTATCTCACACACACACCCAGGGATTCCCTATCTCTCACACACACTCGGGGATTCCCGATCTCTCACACACACTCTGGGATTCCCTATCTCTCACACACGCTC
>NW_025208947.1:4254-10423 GCF_004010195.1 Chiloscyllium plagiosum | reverse complement strand
GGACTCTCTGGGATTCCCTATCTCTCACGCACACTCGGGGACACTCTGGGATTCCCTATCTCTCACACACGCTCGGGGACTCTCTGGGATTCCCTATCTCTCACGCACACTCGGGGACACTCTGGGATTCCCTATCTCTCACACACGCTCGGGGACTCTCTGGGATTCCCTATCTCTCACGCACACTCGGGGACACTCTGGGATTCCCTATCTCTCACACACGCTCGGGGACTCTCTGGGATTCCCTATCTCTCACGCACACTCGGGGACACTCTGGGATTCCCTAGCTCTCACACACACACTCGGGGACTGTCTGGGATTCCCTATCTCTCACACACACTCGGCTACACACTGGGATTCCCTATCTCTCACACACAGGCGAAGACTCTCTGGAATTCCCTGTCTCGCACACACACTCTGGGATACCCTATCTCTCACACACACACGGGACTCTCTGGAATTCTATCACTCACAGTCGGGCACTCTCTGCGATTCCCGATCACACACACAGGCGGAAATCTCTGGGATTCCCTATCCCTCACACACACTCGGGAATTTCCAATCTCTCACACACACTCGGGGACTCTCTGGGTTTCCCTATCACTCACACCCTCTCGCGGACACTCTGGGATTCCCTATCTATCACACACATTCGCGGACACTCTGGGATTCCCTATCTGTCACACACATTCGCAGACACTCTGGGATTCCCTTTCTCGCACACACACTCGCGGACACTCTGGGATTCCGTATCTCTCACACACACTTGCGGACACTCTGGGATTCCCGACCTCTCACACACACACTCTGGGACTCTCTGGGATTCCCTATCTCTGACACACACTCGGCGACTCACTGGGATTCTATCACACACCCTTGGGGTCTCTCTGGGATAACCCTATCTCTCACACACACTCGGGGATTCCTTGTCTCTCACACACACTCACACACTCGGGGATTCCCTATTTCTGACACACACTCGGGTACTCTCTGGGATTCTCTATCTCTCACACACACTCAGGGTTTCCCTATCTCTCACACACACTCGGGGACTCTCTGGGATTCCCTATCTCTCTAACACAGTCTGGGACTCTCTGGGATTCTATCACACACACTCCGGCACACTCGGGGATCCCCTATCTCTCACACACATTCTGGGATTCCCTATCTCTCACACACTCTCGGGAATACTCTGGGATCCCCTATCTCTCACACCCTCTGGGGGACCCTCTGTGATTCCCTATCTCTCACACACTCTCGGGGACACTCTGGAATTCTACCACACACTCTCGTGGATACCCTGGGATACCCTATCTCTCACACACTCTCGGGGACTCTCTGGAATTCTATCACACTCTCTCGGGGACAGTCTGGGATCCCCTATCTCACACACACTGTCGGGGACTCTCTAGAATTCCCTATCTCTCACACACACTCTGGGACTCTCTGGGATTCCCTATCTCTGACACACACTCGGGGACACACTGGGATTCTATCACACACCATTGGGGACTCTCTGTGATAACCCTATCTCTCACACACACTCAGGGTTTCCCTATCTCTCACACACACTCGGGGACTCACTGGGATTCCCTATCTCTCACACACACTCGGGGACACTCTGGGATTCCCTATATCTCGCACACTCTCGGGGAGTCTCTGGAATTCGCTATCTCTCACACACTCTCGGGGACTCTCTGGAATTCTATCACACACTCTGGGGGACACTCTGGTATCCACTATCTCACACACACACTCGGGGACTCTCTGGGATTCCTTATCTCTCACACACACTCGGGGCACTCTGGGATTCCCCATCACTCAGACACAGTTGGGGACTCTCGGGGATTCCCTATCTCTCACACACACTCGGGGACACTCTGGGATTCCCCATAACTGAGACACAGTCGGGGCTCTCTGGGATTCCCTATCTCTCACACACACTCGGGGACTCTCTGGAATTCTATCACACACACTCGGGGACACTCTGGGATTCCCTAACATGCACACACACTGGGGGACACTCTGGGAAACCCTATCTCTCACACAAACTCGGGGACTCTCTGGGATTCTATCGTACACACTCCGGAACTCTCTGGGATTCTATCATACACACTCGGGGACACTCTGGGATTCTATCACTCACTCGGGTGCACTCTCGGACTCCCTATCTCTCACACATACTCGGGGACTCTTTGGAATTCCATCACACACACTCGGGGACTCTCTAGGATTCTATCACACACAATCGGAGACTCTCTGGGATTCCCTATCACTCACACACACTCTGGGGCTCTCTGGGATTCCCTGTATCTCACACACACTTGGGGACTCTCTGGGATTCTATCAGACACACCTGGGGACTCTCTGGGATACCCTATCTCTCTCACACACTCGTGGATTCCCTATCTCACACACTCACTCGGGGACACTCTGGGATTCCCTACCTCTCACACACACTCGGGGATTCCCGAACTCGCACACACACTCTGGGATGCCCGATATCTCTCACACACACGGGGACACTGTGGGATTCCATCCCAAACACTCGGGGACTCTCCAGGATTCCCTATGTCTCACACACACTCGGGGATTCTCTGGGATTCCCTATATCTCACACACACTCGTGGACTCTCTGGGATTCCCTATCTCTCACACACACTCGGGTACTCTCTGGGATTCCCTATCTCTCTCACACACTCGGGGACTCTCTGTGAACCGTATCTCTCACACACACTCGGAGATTCCCTATCTCACACACACTCGGCGAGTCTCTGGGATTCTATCACACACACTCGGGGACACTCTGGGACTCCCAATGTCTCACACACACTCGGGGACACTCTGGGATTCCCTATCCCTCACACACACTCGGGGAATCTCTGGAAATCAATCACACACACTCGGAGACTCTCTGGGAATCCCTATCTCTCACACACACTCGGGCACTTTCTGGAATTCTATCACACACACTCGGGGACACTCTGGGATTCCCGGTCTCTAACACACACTCGGGGAGTCTCTGGAATTCTATCACACACACTCGGGGATACTCAGGGATTCCCTATCTCTCACACACAGGCGAGGACTCTCTGGTATCCCTATCTCTCACATACACTCGGGGATTCCCTATCTCTCACACACACACGGTGACACTCTGGGATTCCTTATCTCTCACACACAATCGGGGACTCTCTGTGATTACCTATCTCTCACACACACTCTGGGATTCCCTATCTCTCACACACACTCTCGGGGACACTCTGGGATTCCCGATCTCTAACACACACTCGGGGTCTCTGTGGGATTCTATCACACACACTCGGGGACACTCAGGGATTCCCTATCTCTCACACACAGGCAAGGACTCTCTGGTATCCCTATCTCTCACATACACTCGGGGATTCCCTATCTCTCACACACACTCGGTGACACTCTGGGATTCCCGATCTCTCACACACACTCGGGGACTCTCTGGGAATACCTATCTCTCACACACACTCGGGGACTGTCTCGGAATCCATATCTCTCACGCACAATCGGGGACTCTCGATGATTACCTATCTCTCACACACACTCGGGGATTCCCTATCTCTCTCACACACACTCGGGAACACTCTGGGATTCCCGATCTCTAACACACGCTCTGGGACTCTGTGGGATTCAATCACACACACTTGGGGACACTCAGGGATTCCCTATCTCTCACACACAGGCGATGACTCTCTGGTATCCCTATCTCTCACATACACTCGGGGATTCCCTATCTCTCACACACACTCGGGGATTCCCTATCTCTCTCACACACTCACTCGGGGACTCTCTGGAATTCAATCACACACACTCGGGGACTCTCTGGACTTCTATCACACACGCTCGGGGACACTCTGGGATTCCAGAACTATTACATACACTCGGGGACTCTATGGGTTTCTGTCACACACACTCGGGGACACTCGGGGATTCCCTATCTCTCTCACACACTCGGTGACACTCTGGGGTTCCCTATCTCTCACACACACTGGGGGACTCTCTGGGAATACCTATCTCTCACACACACTCGGGGACTCTCTGGGATTCCATATCTCTCACACACACTCAGGGATTCCCTATCTCTCACACACACACTCGGCGACTCTCTGGGATTCCCTACCTCTCACACACAGGCGGGGACTCTCTGGGATTCCCGATCTCTCACACACACTCCGGGACTCTTTCGGATTCTATCACACACACTCGGGGACTCTCCTGGATTCCCTATCTCTCACACACACTGGCGCACACTCTGGGATTCCCTATCACTCACGCACACTCGTGGACTCTCTGGGAATTCCTATCTCTCACACACACTTGGGGACTCTCTGGGATTTCCTATCACTCACACACCCTCTGGGTCTCTCTGGGATTCCCTATAGCTCACACACACTCGGGGTCTCACTGGGATTCTATCAAACACATTTTGGGACTCTCTGTGATACCCTATCTCTCACACACACTCGGGGATTCCCTATCTCTCACACAACTCGGCGACTCTCTGGTATTCTATCACACACAATCGGGGACACTCTGCGACTCCCTATCTCTCACACACACTCGGGGACACTCTGGGATTCCCTATCCCTCACACACACTCGGGGACTCTGTGGGATTCTATCACACACACTCGGGGACGCTCTGGGATGTCCGATCTCTAACACACACTCGGGGACTCTGTGGGATTCTATCACACACACTCTGTGACACTATGGGATTCCCTACCTCTCACACACAGTCGAGGACTCTCTGGTATCCCTATCTCTCACATACACTCGGGGATTCCCTATCTCTCACACACACTCGGTGACACTCTTGGATTCCCTATCTCTCACACACACTCGGGGACTCTCTGGGATTCCATATCTCTTACACACAATCGGGAACACTCTGGGATTCCCTATCTCTCACACACAGGCGGAGACTCTCTGGGATTCCATATCTCTTACACACAATCGGGCACTCTCTGGGATTCCCTATCTCTCACACACAGGCGGGGACTCTCTGGGATTCCCTATCTCTCACGCACACTCGGGGATTCTCTGGGATTCTATCACACACACTCGGGGACTCTCCTGGATTCCCTATCTCTCACACACACTGGCGGAAACTCTGGGATTCCCTATCACTCACACACACTCGTGGACTCTCTGGGAATCCATATCTCTCACACACTCTCTGGGACTCTCTGGGATTCCCTATCTCTCACATACACTCTGGGTCTCTCTGGGATTCCCTGTATCTCACACACACTCGTTGACTCTCTGGGATTCTATCAAACACACTTTGGGACTCTCTGTGATACCCTATCTCTCACACACACTCGGGGATTCCCTACCTCTCACACACACTCGGCGACTCTCTGGGATTCTATCACACACACCCGGGGACACTCTGGGACTCCCTATTTCTCACACACACTCAGGGACACTCTGGGATTCCCTATCCCTCACACACACTCGGGGACTCTCTGGAATTCAATCACACACACTCGGGGACTCTCTGGGAATCCCTATCTCTCACACACACTCGGGCATTTTCTGGATTTCTATCACACATACTCGGTGACACTCTGGGATTCCCGATCTCTAACACAGACTCGGGGACACTGTGGGATTCTATCACACACACTCGGGGACACTCAGGGATTCCCTATCTCTCACACACACTCGGGGATTCCCTACCTCCCACACACACTCGGCGACTCTCTGGGATTCCATATCTCTCACACACAATCGGGGATTCTCTATGATTACCTATCTCTCACACACACTGGGGGAATCCCTATGTCTCACACACACACTCGGGGACACTCTGGGATTCCCTATCTCTCACGCACACTCGGGGACACTCTGTGATGCCCCATCCCTCACACAAACTAGGGGACTCTTTGGAATTCCATCACACACACTCGGGGTCTCTCTGGGAATCCCTATCTCTCACACACACTCGGGGACTCTCTGGAATTCTATCAAAGACACTCGGGGACACTCTGGGATACCCTATCTCTCACACACACTCGGGGACAATCTGGGAATCCCTATCTCTCACACACAGTAGGGGACTCTCTGGGATTGTATCACAAACATTCCAGAACTCTCTGGGATTCTATCACACACACTCGGGGACACTCTGG
>NW_025208947.1:0-2919 GCF_004010195.1 Chiloscyllium plagiosum | reverse complement strand
GGGATTCCCTATCTCTCACACACACTCGGGGACACTCTGGGATTCCCCATAACTGAGACACAGTCGGGGCTCTCTGGGATTCCCTATCTCTCACACACACTCGGGGACTCTCTGGGATCCACTATCTCTCACACACTCTCGGGGACTCTCTGGGATTCCCTATCTGTCACGCACTCTCGGGTACTCTCTGGAATTCTATCACACACAGGCGCAGATTCTCTGGGATACCTTATCTCTCACACAGATTCTGGGATTCCCTATCTCTCACACACATTCGTGGACTCTCTGGGATTCCCTTTGTCACGCACACACTCTCGGAATCCCTCTCTCTCAAACACACACTCTGGGATTCCCTGCCTCTCACACAGTCTGGGAATCTCTGGAATTCCCTCTCTCACACATACTCTGGGACTCTCTGCATACCCCTCTCACACACACACACGCTGGGATTCCCTCTCTCACACACACTGGGACTTACAGGGATTCCCTCTCTCACACACACTCTGGGATTCCCTGTCTCTCAAACAGTCTAGGATTCCCCCTCTCAAACACACACACTCTGGGAATCCTACTCTCACACACACACTCTGGGAATCCCTCACACACACTCTGGTACTCCCTCTCTCTCACACACTCTGGGATTCCCTCTCTCTCACACAATCTCTGCGATTCTCTCACACACACTCTGGGACTCTCTGGGATTCCCTCTCTCTCTCACACACCCGGGGACTCTCTGGGATTCTATCACACACACTCCGGGACACTCTGGATTCTCTATCTCTCACACACAATCGGGGACTCTCTGGCATTGTATCACACACACTCGGGGACACTCTGGAACTCCCTTGTATCACACACACTCGGGGACACTCTGGAACTCCCTATCTCTCACACACACTTGGAAACACTCTGGGATTCCCGATCTCTTACACACACTCGGGGACTCTGTGGAATTCTATCACACACACTCCGGGACAAACTGGGATTCCCTATCTCTCACACACATGCGGGGACTCTCTGGGATTCCCTATCTCTCACGCATTCTCGGGGATTCCCTGTCTCTCACACACACTCGGGGACTCTCTGGGATTGCTATTTCTCACACACACTCGGGGACTTACTGGGATTCTATCAGACGCACTTGGGGACTCTCTGGGATTCCCTATCTCTCAACACACTCGAGGGTTCCCAATCTCACACACTCACTCGGTGACACTCTGGGATTCCCTATCTCTCTCACACACTCGGGGACACTGTGGGATTCCCTAGCTCTCTCACACACACTAGGGGACACTCTGGGATTCCCTATCCCTTACACAAACACGGGGACTCTTTGGAATTCCATCATACGCATTCGGGGACTCTCTGGGAATCCCTATCTCTCACACACACTCGGGGACACTCTGGAATTCTATCACACACACTCGGGGACACTCTGGGATTTCCTAACATTCACACACACTGGGGGACACCCTGGGAAACCCTATCTCTCACACAAACTCGGGGACTCTCTGGGATTCTATCACACACACTCCGGAACTCTCTGGGATTCTATCATACACACTCGGGGACACTCTGGGATTCTATCACTCGCTCGGGTGCACTCTCGGACTCCCTATCTCTCACACATCCTCGGGGCCACTCTCTGGGAATCCCTATCCCTCACACACACTCAGGGACTCTCTGGGAATCCCTATCTCTCACACACTCTCGGGGTCTCTATGGGATTCTATCACACACACTCGGGGACACTCTGGGATTCCCTAACATGCACACACACTGGGGGACACTCTGGGAAACCCTATCTCTCACACATACTCGGGGACTCTTTGGAATTCCATCACACACACTCAGGGACTCTCTGGGCTTCCCTATCTCTCACACACACTCGGGGACTCTCTGGAATTCTATCACACACACTCGGGGACACTCTGGGATTCCCTAACATGCACACACACTGGGGGACACTCTGGGAAACCCTATCTCTCACACAATCTCGGGGACTCTCTGGGATTCTATCGCACACACTCCGGAACTCTCTGGGATTCTATCATACACACTCGGGGACACTCTGGGATTCTATCACTCACTCGGGTGCACTCTCGGACTCCCTATCTCTCACACATACTCGGGGACTCTTTGTATCACTCGCTCGGGTGCACTCTCGGACTCCCTATCTCTCACACATACTCGGGGACTCTTTGGAATTCCATCACACACACTCGGGGACTCTCTAGGATTCTATCACACACAATCGGAGACTCTCTGGGATTCCCTATCACTCACACACACTCTGGGGCTCTCTGGGATTCCCTGTATCTCACACACACTTGGGGACTCTCTGGGATTCTATCAGACACACCTGAGGACTCTCTGGGATACCCTATCTCTCTCACACACTCGTGGATTCCCTATCTCACACACTCACTCGAGGACACTCTGGGATTCCCTATCTCTCAAACACACTCGGGAACTCTCTGGGAATCCCTATCTCTCACACACACTCGGGGACTCTCTCGGATTCTATCACACACAATCGGAGACTCTCTGGGATTCCCTATCACTTACACAAACTCGGGGACTCTTTGGAATTCCATCACACACACTCGGGGACTCTCTGGGCTTCCCTATCTCTCACACACACTCGGGAACACTCTGGGAATCCCTATCTCTCACACACACTCGGGGACTCTGTAGGATTCTATCACACACAATCGGAGACTCTCTGGGATTCCCTATCTCTCACACATACTCTGGGGCTCTCTGGGATTCCCTGTATCTCACACACACTTGGGGACTCTCTGGGATTCTATTAGACACACTTGGGGACTCTCTGGGATACCCTATCTCTCACACACACTCGTGGATTCCCTATCTCACACACCCACTCGGGGACACTCTGGGATTCCCTATCTCTCA